>NC_045166.1:13711182-13728682 GCF_900700415.2 Clupea harengus
GGAGCGAGATAGACTGTGTGTGTGTGTGGGAGAGAGAGAGAGAGAGAAAGGGAGGGAAAGAGAGAGAGACTGTGGGTGTGAGAGGGGGAGAGGGAGGGAAAGAAAGAGAGACTGTGTGTGTGAGAGGGAGAGAGAGGGAAAGAGAGAGAGTCAGAATGTAAATGCTCTCTATCTCCACTGCCTGTGTGTTGTCTGTGAGGAAGCAGTTGATGGTATCTGTGGCCACAGTTGCATCACTCATCCATGTGTGTGTGTGTGTGATGACATGAGATCTGTGGCTACAGTCACATCATTCATCCACGTGTGTGTGTGTGTGTGTGTGTGTGTGTGTGTGTGTGTGTGTGTGTGTGTGTGTGTGTGTGTGTGATGACATGATATCTGTGGCTACAGTCACATCACTCATCCATATGTGTGTGTGTGTGTGTGTGTGTGATGACATGATATCTGTGGCTACAGTCACATCACTCATACATATGTGTGTGTGTGTGTGTGTGTTTGTGTGTGTGTATGTGTGTGTGTGTTTGTGTGTGTGTTTGTGTGTGTGTTTGTGTTTGTGTGTGTGTGTGTGTGATGACATTATATCTGTGGCTACAGTCACATCACTCATCCATTGACAGGTGAAAGGTGACAGCTGAGCGGGTTTCACAATGTAGGCTGTCTCTACAAATCTCCCTTCCAACAACACCTGCCAATACCTGTGATTGTTTCTCCAAGGACTGTCTATTTCTCCTGTTGGCCTGTGGAGGTGGGCTATACACATACACGCCAACATTGGCACCAACCCTGCCCTAGTCTGTCCCAGATCTGGTTAGGCACATAGATGTTGATGCTGGACTCAGCCACAGCCAGCCATAAGCTTCAGGCTGTTCTGGAGCGTTCTGGAAAGGTGTTCACACTCTGAGGGCGAGCTAGTTGTGACCTTGATAGTGGTTCAGGAGGTAAGTCGTTCAGCAATTATAACGTGCCTAGTTCGAGCGCGACTCCTCCACCAAGAATCGAAGTGTCTTTGAGCAAGAGACTGAACCTCCAACCGCTCCCAATGTGCAGGTTGGCACCTTATATAGTTGCCTTTGCCATGAGTGTGTGAATGGGTAGATGTCTGAGGCATTCATCTGTTTAGTGCTTTGAGTGCTCTATGTGTAGCAAAGCACTGTATAAATGCAGTCCATTTACCTTTATTAACCAAACTATTTCATATCAGATACACACAGTGTGTGTGTGTGTGTGTGTGTGTGTGTGTGTGTGTGTGTGTATGTGTGCGTGAGCTAGCTGTGACCTTCAGTAACCAGCCGAAACATCAAAAACACAAAATAAACACTACAAAACAGCCATTACACACCGGTGAGTTCAATTCAAAACACTACTGTAAAAACCTGCACTGCAAAGAGTAATGGCACTTATGGTCTCCTCCCAGGACAACCTCTTTACATCATGAACACAATATAAAGACACAACAAAGAATAGATTTTCAATGTACTCTAGTGAAAAGAGATGAAATTCAGTATAAAAGTAAATGTACTGTAGAAATATGCAGCTAATAGATCACGTAGAATACAGTAAAATCATTTCCATGTATTTACCGATATAGACGAAACGAATGATTTTTATATTATTTGATATTATATTTTTATAAATAATATAATACTATTATTATTGACATACCGTCTCCCTTGAGATTGTTGTCACCTGTGTGATTAGGGGAAACATGTGGTGGTGGACCCATATTGGCACTGCTTTTGGATTTACCACGTGAGAAAAACTTGAACTTTTCAAATGGACCAGCGTCTGGTCTGGTCAAAGACCAGTTGTAGAGAGTGCGACCAAGCCACCAGGTGACACACACACACACACACACACACCCACACACACCCATCCACACACGGTAGGTCCCATTTCCAAGTACTTACACCACATCAGGGCCATTGCGTAGGGTAGGGTAGCGGCTGGGTTTTCTTCCATTCAGTTTAAAGTTGCGGACGAGGAAATGTGTGAAATATTACCCCCCCTCTCTCAAACGCAGCCGGGCTGCAATAACACTCAGAGTCCTTCATTGTCTGTGACAGGATCCATTGTTCTTACACAAGTGAACGGACCCATGGCCCTTTTATCTATCTATCCTGAAGTTCTGATTGGTGTGGGAACAGTTTTGACTCTTAGCGTTTCCACCGGGGGAATTGTGTGTTAATTGGGTACAAACTGTGATGACTTGAGTTAATGATCTAAATGAGCACATTGCCAGTGATATATACGAAGGGACTTGGGTGTAGAGTTTTGCACAAATAATTCAACTAATCTGAATCATGCGTGAAAACAGGGGGATAGTGTTTATAGTTTTGGGCAATGGGTCTGTCACACACACACACACACACACACACACACAGGTGGCACACATTACAGACTACTTTACCCTGGACAGCGCTGTCCGACACAGCAGTGCTGATTAAACTGAGCAATTAATGAGCATGACCCAAGGATTTCATTTCAAATATTATACATAGAAATACTGCCAATAACTTAAGCATGAAAATCCATTAGAAAGCACACATAGCACAAGCTGCTTCTCCTTAAATCAACCCTGAGAAGCAGAGGAGTCCAGGAGCTTTCAGAGAACACAGCCAAGGACACAAGTCACTGTTCAGTTCTGCAGCACACAACCAGCATGACACACACACACACACACACAACCAGCATGACACACACACACACACACACACACACACACACACACACACACACACACACACACACACACACACACACACACACACACACACACACACAACCAACCAGCATGACACACACACACACACATATATATACTCACTCTCGCCTTGCCTGACACACACACACACACACACACATATATATACCGTATATACTCTCTCTCTCCTTGCCTGACACACACACACACCCAACCAGCATGACACACACAAACACACACACACACAACCAGCATGACACACAAACACACAACCAACATGACACACAGCTCAAATCAACATGAGAGAGATGCTGCTTCACAGCTCAAAGTCAATCTGAAAACTGAGACGCTGACCTACAAACAACAACAAGTTTGCCTCTGCTTCCTGTCTTTGGGACACAGCTGGACAATAGACTGGGAGACATCATGTGGCTAGTAACAACAGTAACAACATGGACAGCATTTATCAAGCGCTTTCCTATTCATGGAGCACTCAAAGCATTAATAAATGCACATTAATGCCTCAGACACAGGCTACTATCTAAGGTGCCAACCCCACACATCATGAGCGGTTGGGGGTTCAGTGTCTTGCTCAAGGACACTTCGACAATTGGTGAGGAAGAGTCGGGATCGACCTAGCAAACTTCCGGCTGCTAAACAACTGAACCACTGTCACCCCCAAAAATAAAGATCCCAACACACAGGGGATGTATACAGTTCAGAGGCCACTGAGGTGACCACCTGACTAACGCCATAGTAACCATCACCTTAGTGACTATTACCATAGTAACTATTACCATAGCTGGAAGAGACACACTCTCTCCCTCTCTGTGTGTTTTGTATTCTCACTGTCTCTTGTGTCCAGGCAGTCCTTGGATGCACAGACGGCTAAAAGCCTGTATCTCTCTGGTGCGGCAGAGCAAAGCGGGAGGCCGCGTTTGGAGGCTCGTTGTCAAGGCGAGGCTGTGGATGCGAGCGGCGCTCTGATTATTGATTCACTGGGTTGTTTCCTCTGCTGCCAGGCTCCTCATGCAAAATTAACTCCCCTTCATCAAGCCAAGACATTAGAGAACAAAGGGAACAACTTCTCTCCGTTCCATGGGCACCTAATTTGATCCATTTCTGTTTCTGTATGTGTGTATGCGTTTGTGTGTATGCGTGTGTGTGTGTATGCGTGTGTGTGTGTGTATGCGTGTATGTGTGTGTATGTGTATGTGTGTAGGTGTGTTTGTGTGTGTGTGTATGCGTGTGTGTGTGTGTAGGTGTGTATGTGTGTGTGTTTGTATGTGTGTAGGTGTGTGTGTGTGTGTATGTGTGTGTGTGTAAATATGTTTAGATTGTATACACATTGTGGTGCCAGAAATAGAAAAGAAATAGTATGAGTGTGTTTGTGAGAAGGATATGCGTGTGTGTGTGTGTGTGTGTTGTGTGTGTGTGTTTGTGTGTGTTGTGTGAGCTGTGTGTGTGTGTGTGTGTTTGTGTGTGTTGTGTGAGCTATGTGTGTGTGTCTGTGAGTGTGTGTGTGTGTGTGTTTAGACTCACTCTGATGGTCCACATGGAAAGACTGAAAAAATGTTTTGCTTATATTTGTGTGTGTGTGTGTGTGTGTGTGTGTGTGTATATATATGAGTGTGCACACAACAGATGCATGTAAGCTTATCCAAGCATGCTCACACGGGGGGAGTAACCTACAAATAGATACCGTGACATTCCAGCATCTTTTATTAATTCATAAATGTCACAGCTGATCGTGGCGCAGTGAAATGATGTCTTGTTTGGAGATTTTAAAAGTCACGGGCCTCAGGAGGGGGAAGACTTACCTGCCAGCTTCTCTCTTCTCGCTGGGTCTGGGTACACACACACACACACACACACACACACACACACACACACACACACACACACACACACACACACACACATACACACACATCCTGGGACGACCACAGGGGATTGGACATGTGAGCAGGAGCTAAAGCACCAAAGACAACAAATAGTCTCCCACGGCAACCTGCCCACATAGCACTGAGATGGACCTGTGTGTCACACACATTTACCCCTCTGCTGGTGTCCTCAGAGATGAAAGATGTTGGCGTGGTGTCTGCTGGTGTCCTCACAGATGGAAGATGTTGGCGTGGTGTCTGCTGGTGTCAGTGGCGCCGCCACTGTCTGATAGGCCATCATCATCTCCACTCTGATAGGCCTTCCCTATCTCCACTCTGATAGGCCTTCCCCATATCCACTGTGATAGGCCATCTTCATCTCCACTCTGATAGGCCTTCCCCATCTACACGGCTGCACGAGGAGGCAGACGGAAAAGTGAAGGAAAGAGAAGAAAAGGTCGAGGAGTTACAATATGGCATGAGGTGATCTCCCCACTCTCTCCTCTCTCTCCCCCTCACTCTTGCCTGTGGTGGTGGAGAGCTCCGTAGTGAATGTTTCAGAGAGGGTAACTGCTCCCATTACCCACTCTTCCCTACGTGAGCACGGCCTCGGCCAGCCGCTAATGAACCCTGCATAATTTAGCAGATCTGGATCTGAAAGTGTCTTTGTTAATCAGGGAGCACTAAAACATGCAACTGATGATTTATGAAGAAGGTGGAGGGACCGTCTCCATGCCTACTCTGGTAATTATCCTCCTGCCATATATGTGTGGGTTCTCCTTTGACACTGTGTGTGTGTGTGTGTGTGTGTTCTCCTTTGACACTGTGTGTGTGTGTGTGTGTGTGTGTGTGTTCTCCTTTGACACTGTGTGTGTGTGCGTTTGGGTGTGTTGTCCTTTGACACTGTGTGTGTGTGTGTGATAACGTGTGTGTGTAACACTAGAGCTCGTGCAACCCAGGGGGGACAGCAACCAAAGTGTGTGTGTGAGAATGAGCGAGGACGTGTGTGTGAGAGAGCGAAGTGTGTGTGTGAGAATGAGCGAGGACGTGTGTGTGAGAGAACGAAGGGTGTGTGTGAGAATGAGCGAGGACGTGTGTGTGAGAGAGCGAAGGGTGTGTGTGAGAATGAACAAGGACGTGTGTGTGAGAGAGCGAAGTGTGTGTGTGAGAATGAGCGAGGACGTGTGTGTGAGAGAGTGAAGTGTGTGTGTGAGAATGAGCGAGGACGTGTGTGAGAGAGCGAAGGGTGTGTGTGAGAGACAGGACACGTGTCTTATTGTAGTAACTCTAATTACAGATATCAATCTGACACATTCCTCTATCTCTCTCTCTCCCTCCCCCGCTCCCTCCACCCCCACTCTCTTTCTTCTCTCTCTATCCCTTTCTCTTGCATGGGAAAAGGGGAAAATAGGTCTGCTGTGTGCTGAGACATCTACTCCATATTGAAGCGTAAATGAGAAACGATATTATCCTCAGCCGAGTGCTGTGCGCTGCAGAGAGAGGCGTCTCACAGAGGGGGTATGCAGGTGCTCTGATGGAACCACTGGAGACATGTAATAGGGGAAAACGCCATCTTCTGTCAAATCTTCATCAGGGAATGACAAATGTAGATATATATTCAGTCATCAAATTGAAGGGTTTTGTATTTTTTTTGTGTGCGTTTAGCAGACACTTTTATCCAAAGTGATGTACATGTCAGGGTATGTGCTCTGGGGAATGAGCCCTCTCCAGGTACAGAATCAGGGTGCATTTTTGATTCTGCTGTCAGAGCAACACAATGGAGGCTTTAGATTAACACAGCAGAAGATATTTTCACAAGAGAAATAAATAATTCAAAGACAGCAGCACTCTTCGAAGTTTAATCAAAGGCTCCAAAACAACTGAGAAGGCTTTGTGGTGACGCATCAACAGACTTCACCCTGTGGTACCCATACCAAACTAGTTTAAACTTCACCCCGTGGTACCCATATCAAACTAGTTTAAACTTACCATATCAAACTAGTTTAAACTTCACCCTGTGGTACCCATTTCAAACTAGTTTAAACTTCACCCTCTGGTACCCATATCAAACTAGTTTAAACTTCACCCTGCGGTACCCATGTCAAACGGGGTTAAACGTGTGTGTGTGTGCACCACAGCACAGCACCAATGACGGCTAATGAGGCCTGGTTCTGCCCTGGAGGAGGACACACACCTGCCCTGGGAGGTGGACACACACCTGTCCTGGGAGGAGGACACACACCTGTCCTGGGAAAGCCAAAGGAAGAGCGGTTGCTACGCTGAACACCAGCAGGTAAAAATCACCAATGAACCACTGGCCTTGCCGTCTGTGAGACACTGCTACACGGCAGCCACCGTAAAGACAGGTTTCAGAGATGGCTTATTCTGTGAGCAACAACATCACTGGAAGGGTTGAATACATATACAAGAAAAGTGTGACTATTTTTGTGAAAAATAGGATGTTTCAGACTTGTCCTTGTTGAGCCATGTAGGCCAACTGCTCCTTGTGCTTAATGAGACGAATAAACATTTTTATTATAGAGATTTATAATACGCTGCGTTACTCTGTGTCCGTGTCAAATAGTTGTGCTCTGTTTATATATTATCACTGCACTCTGTTTTCTGTGCAGGTCATCAATTCTAATACATGCAATTCATTTCTGCTGGTTTGGTCTTGTGCAATGGGCCTTGGCATATTATGGTCAGGTCAAGATCATGTTGTGGTCTATGATTGGTTGCCTGGATATATTAATCTACTTTGATTGGTCAGTTTGTATATATGTAGTAGAGGGTGGGATCAATGTAATAGTGAGATTATTTTTTTTATAGACTTTTTGGTTATGGTGGCTCCTCTATGTCTTTTAATTAGTTCATGAAATTTGAAGTAATTTAATTCTTAATTGGGTAAAATTGTTTACGGTTTGGCACAACATGTTTATCCTCTGAAAGCTCTTACCATCAGTGAACAGCTGAATGCAAATGGGAGACTGGGCTGCTGATTCTATCTGGTTGTTAAGAACCAGATTGTTTGGAAGCCTCTCTCTCTCTCTCTCTTTCTCTCTTTCTCTCTCCCCCTATCTCTCTCTCTTCTTCTCTCTCTCTCTCTCTCTCTCTCTAAGTAGGTAGGTTGCTTGGAAGCCGCTCTCCATATGCATGCAGAACATTTAGAAGCCTCTTTGTGTGTGTGTGTGTGTGTGTGTGTGTGTGTGTTGATAGGTAGGTTGTTTGGAAGCCTCTCTCTCTGTGTGTGTGTGTGTGTGTGTGTGTGTGTGTGTGTGTGTACAGGCAGGGTGTGTGCCAGTAGGTTGTTTGCATGTGTGCACAGAGCTTCATTGCTACTGTGTGCACTCAGCACAACTGCAGCGTTGTTTATGTGTGGTAATGACTCAGAGTACGCACTGAGATCCAGCTGTAAATGTTCTGAGACGCGCCTGTTAAAGATGCCCCACCTGTTAGAAGTACCCTGACTGTCAGAGATACCCCAGCTGCGACAGACACTCCAGCTGTGAGAGACGCCCTACCTGTGAGACACTAAAGTAGCTCTGAACGAAAACATGCAGCCGCCCGAGTCCTCATGGCTCTCCCATGGCTGTCACAGCTTCTTGATGACCCTTTCATTATTTCAAACTCCACTTGGCCCTGTCTGTGGAGCTCTCTGTCTCTCCATCGTTTTCTCTCTATCTTTGTATCTCTCTCTCCCTTTCTCTCTCTCTCTGTGTTTGTCTGTTTCTCTCTTTCCCTCCCTCCCTCTCTCCACAATTCGGTTTCTCTCTTTATTTCTCTCAGGTCCTTGGAGTCTGTGTGTTTATCTTGCTCTCCCATTATCTCCTTCTATCATCCTGTACTCCTCAGAATGCTAATGATAGTGCATATAGCCATGCCACTGTTTCTGATGATGGCACTTTGATTACTACAGAAAGACCGAAAGAGCAGAACACTGCTGAGAAAGAGAGAGAGAGAAAGAGGGGGAGAGAGATAGGGAGAGAGAGAAAGGGAGGGAGAGGGAGAGGGATGCAGAAAAACTATTAAGAGGGAGAGAGAGAGACAAAGAGATGGAGATGCAATTAAGAGACTGAAGGAAACACAGAGCAGCACTCTGGCAGGAGTGCATGCTGTATCCCTGCTCGCTCTGGTATAGGGGTTATATGAGGGTATTCTCCACCTCATGACCTCATAGGATGGTACAGGAAGTTAAAGTTAAAATGGCCTCCGCCTGCATCCCTGCCATTGTATTCTCATGTTACTGTAGCCAGACACCTGGCTGTCATAGCAGGGAATAACTCAGTCATTCTGAACCTGAGTATGCTCATAACCTTAACCTATTCATAGCCTGAGTATGCTCATTACCGTAACCTATTCATAATCTGAGTATGCTCATTACCGTAACCTATTCATAATCTGAGTATGCTCATTACCGTAACCTATTCATAACCTGAGTATGCTCGTTATTGTAACGTATTCATAACCTGAGTATGCTCAATACCATAACCTATTAATAACCTGAGTATGCTCATTACCGTAACGTATTCATAACCTGAGTATGCTCATAACCTTAACCTATTCATTACCTGAGTATGCTCATAACCTTAACCTCATGTGCTAACTGTGTGAGTGGACAGTCCTCATGTTTAACTGTGTGAGTGGACAGTCCTCGTGTTTAACTGTGTGAGTGGACTGTCTTCGTGTTTAACGATGTGAGTGGACAGTCCTCATGTTTAACTGTGTGTGAGTGGACAGTCCTCGTGTTTTACTGTGTGAGTGGACAGTGGAGTGATAAAGCACTCAAACCTCTCAAATACATCTGAGGTGTTTGTGTGTGTTAGCATGTCTCACTGCCATATCTGGATGATTTCAATAATCAAGAGATTATGGGGGATTTATCTTCTACTTACACATGCACACGCACACACACACACAAGCACACGCACGCACACGCACACGCACACGCACACGCACACGCACACGCACACGCACACGCACACACACACTCTATCGCTGTCTGTCCTCTCTGTCTTTGTTTAATTTTCCTTTGTGGTTTCACTCCCTCCCTTTTCTGGCCAGAGTGCTAAAGATGGTTTATTTGTATGTCTGCATTCATATTCAGGTACGTATTGGGAGAAGCTAAAGATGGTTTATTTGTATGTCTCCATTCATATTCAGGTATTGGAGAAGCTAAAGATGGTTTATTTGTATTTCTCCATTCATATTCAGGTATTGGAGAAGCTAAAGATGGTTTATTTGTATTTCTCCATTCATATTCAGGTATTGGAGAAGCTAAAGATGGTTTATTTGTATGTCTCCATTCATTTTCAGGTATTGGAGAAGCTAAAAATGGTTTATTTGTATTTCTCCATTCATATTCAGGTGCTGGAGAAGCTAAAGATGGTTTATTTGTATGACTCCATTCATATTTGCTGTAGAAGCCCAGTTTGCCACTGATGGCGTTATGCTGGGAAGCCGTATGGAGGTGACTTGGCACATCTGCCTGTGTTTGATTTCTGTGTGTGTGGCAACCACAGGGATGTGGCGTGGTGAGGTGTGGTGTGTCAGGTTTGAAAGGCAGTGCAGGCAGGGGTATACCCATCCATCATCACTCACTCGAGTGCAGGAACCACAGACTGCTCTGTTTTCAGATGTGCATCCTGCACACAGAAGGACTAAACCATTTATGGTAACCACGGGCCATTTTCTCTGTGTGTGTTGATGTGGATGATGTCTGTCTGTGTGTGTGTGTGTGTGTGTGTGTGTGTGTGTGTGTGTGTGCATTCGTGTGTGTATTTGCGCACGTGTGTGTTTGTGTATGTGTGTGAGGAGGAGTGGAAGAATTCCATAGCAGATTCTATTCTGGAACATCGTGTCATAATGACACGATGTTCCAGGGGCTCTCAAGCGGCTGAAATTATGGTGGTGACACACACACACACACACACACACACACACACACACACACACACACACACACACACACACACTCACCTCTCTGTAGGTGGCCCTGGGAGATCTGGCTGTGTTTTTATGGAGAGAGATATGTCTCAAAAGTATTCGTAAATGCCATGATCCACAAATGTTTCACGATTTACAAATGTGTTTTGCGCTATGTGCTATGATTTGTACACATAGATGTCTATTCGTAAATATCGTTTGTAATTTTTTTAAATACTCAACATTTCGTGTGTGCATTTGTCATGGTCTGTCATTTGTAAATCTACAATTCGCGTGTGAAGTGTTGAATCTGCATTTGAACCAAAGTAGTAAGGTAATGTAATTACAATCACAAATAGAGCAATTACAATCACTTCTCTTAGCAAAGTTACACATTTTATTAGCTAGCTAGCTGGCTTACTATCTCGCTGTTAAGCGAGTAAGGCATTTTCAAGCGATTATTACTTACTGTCGAAGGCACACCATCAGGAGGCGATCCTTGTCCAGCCATAGCTTTAAGAATCTGATAGCGCCCTAAAGACGGCAAAATCCTTAAACGCGCTGGCGTACAACCATCAAGGCAGAGGACAACACTGCCACCTACCGGATAGGATGGCACTGTCGAAAAGGAGGGGGAGGCTTGTATTTGTGAATCAGAAAGGCATTTGTGTGTGGATCGCAAAAGACCGAAAAGAACGTCTCAAAATTACGTCATAGGAAGAAGGATTGCACGCGTGTATTGGGCGATCCACAAATGCAGATTCAACACTTCACACGCGAATTGTAGATTTACAAATGACAGACCATGAGAAATGCACATACAAAATGTTAAGTATTTAAAAAAATTACAAACGATATATTTACGAATGGACATCTATGTGTACAAATCATAGCACATTTATGTAAATGCCAACTTACAAATCACGAGTAAGAATTTAGTTTTTGTGGATCGCAAAACACATTTGTAAATCGTGAAACATTTGTGGATCATGGTACTTGCATTTACGAATACTTTTGAGACATATCTCTCTCCATATGTTTTGGTGGCTCAAAGTGTTTTAAGGGCCTCATCCCCTGTTTTGCAGCAGAACATTCATTAGAGTGCGTCTGAAAGCAGAACAGCTGCCACTAAGAGCACACACAGCCAAAGGATTTCAAGCTGACAAACTTGTCTGTGCTCCTTGATATCACAGCATTACTGCCCAGGTACAGGGTCATACGACCACAAGAGAGTCCTGGGGTTACTGTGTGGTATAGAGGCAGTGCGGTTTAGAGTTAACTACTGTGGATGAAGTACAGAGAGTTAGCCGACGGTGTGAGTTAGTCACCTGAGTGAGTTAGTTAGTCACATGTGTGAGTTAGTTAGTCTCCTGTGTGAGTTAGTTAGTTACGTGTGTGAGATAGTAAGTCACCTGTGTGAGTTAGTCACATGTGTGAGTTAGTCTCCTGTGTGAGTTAGTTAGTCTCCTGTGTGAGTTAGTTAGTCTCCTGTGTCTCTTGCTACAGCCTCTTGACTCACACTCCTGTCTCATATCCTCATGTACATGTTTCTGTCATTATTTGATGTTGCAGTAAAGAAATACACAAATTCAAAGACACACTCTCACACACACACACACACACACACACACACACACACACACACACACACACACACACACACACACACACACACACACACTCACTCTCTCCTCCCCTCTCCTCAGCAGTAGCAGCATTTGAAGAAGAGAGGCTGCAGGCTCTAGGCAGCCGCTTGAGCTTGGCTATTTGAAGATGGTGCCAAGTGCTGTTTCATAACAAAGGCCCCACAGTGGCGAGCGACTGAGATGTCTGCCTTCTGATGATGCAGACACTGATAGCAGGACACCAACACCGGCCATTGGAGAGATAGAGAGCGAGAGAAGGAGGGAAAGGGAGGGAGAGGAAGGAGGTAGAAAGGGAGGGAAGGGGGTAGAGGAAGAAGGACAGAGATGGGGTTAGAGAGTAAGAGAGAGAAGGAGGGAGATGGAGAAAGGGAGGGAGGGGGGAAGAGAAAGAAGGACAGAGAGGGAGTGAGAGAGTAAGAGGGAGTGAGAGGTAGAGAGGCAAAGAAAGAGAGGGAGGGAATGAGAGAGAGAGGGAAGCCTCTGACTGATGTCTTTGATAGTGGGATGAGTGTATGAGATGATCCTCCCTCCACTGCAGGCCTGATAACTGTCAGCAGCACATCACGTCGAATCACCCCTGGGTCACCAGGCGTTTGGAAACATGGCCGCCGGTCGCCGCAGGGGGAATTCATTCAGGAGAGCTGGATGCGCTGGTCTAATCTGCTGGAGACATCATTGTGTTTGTAGAAGTCACAATGCGGTCTTCAATTGCCCCCCGCCCCCCCCCCCCCCCCCTACTCATAAATAAACTTATTAAGGTTACCATGGCAGGGCAGACTGAAGAGGAGAAGTAAACTGTCTCTGTTTATATCTGAACTTCTCCTCCTCTTGTCTCCTCCTCACTGCACATACTTACATGCATACCAATGCTGACACACACACACACACACACACACACACACACACACACACACACACACACACACACACACACACACACACACACACACACACACACACACAGGAAGTTCTGCTGGATGAGGAAGCTCTTTTTCTTTCGTGGCTTTTTAGATTTTCAGTGTCTGTCCAAAAGTACTCTTCCTCTTCCTGTGGCCAAATGAGTTTAGCCTGACAAGGGCTCTATGCTGGCCAGAGGAGGCCAAAGAGGTTTGTTCAGAGATGTCTAGCTCGATTAAAAGGTGTCGCGTATCATTAACCAGCCCTTTTCACTCTCTTTCTTTCTCTCTCTCTCTCTCTCTCTCTCAAATAAGTATCTGCTGATTTTGCAAGTTTGGCCACTTGCAAAGAAATGCGTGATCTATAATTGTAATGGTAGGTCTATTTTAACAGTGAGAGACAGAATATCAACAAAAACATCCAGAAAAACTGCATTTTATAACAGTTATGAATTGATTTGCATTTGATCGTGGAAAATAAGTATTTGAACCCCTAGCAAAACATGACTTAGTACTTGGTGGAATAACCCTTGTTGGCAAGCACAGACATCAGACGTTTCTTGTAGTTGTTCACCAGGTTTACACACATCTCAGAAGGGATTTTGGTCCACTCCTCTTTGCAGATCCTCTCCAAATCCTTAAGGTTGCGTTTTCATTGTCCTGGCTGAAGGAAGGAGGTTCTCGCCCAAGATTCCACGGTACATGGCCCCATCCATAGTCCCCTCGATGCGGTTGAGTCGTCCTGTACCCTTGGCAGAGAAATAGCCCCAAAGCATAATCAGCAGGGGGTCAAATACTTATTTAAATACCATATGTATCTCTACAAAGACGACAATGACTTAGCAACATGATCACTCCAAAGACTGATTATAAAGACTAAGCAACACTTTCCGGCTGCACTTCACTTTACGTATCTGGACTATCGTGATTTGCTGAAAATACCTTCTACCAGTGTTCCAGTGCCCTAGTGCATAGAACCAAATATACTAATCATTCTGTTACATTTTCAGTTAGACTGTAATTATGGTGTAATATTTGAATGTCAACATTCATATGTGTTTCATAGTTTCTTGACCTTTTCTTAAATGTCATTTCCAGGTGTGCATTTTATAGAGTGGGCTTGAAGTTCAGGTTGAAACCCTTTTGAGTCACTTGGGCTGGTGTTTTTTCTCTGTAGCACAGACACCATGAGTGTGTCCCTTCTCTAAAGCTGTTGCACACGTGTTGTGTTGTCGCACTGTGGCTTTTCCCAGCCTCCTTTCATTGGACAAAACAACTGTCTGTCAAAGCTGCAAAGACTGCCACCTGTTTGAAATGAAAGTGATGGACTAAAGGGGTTGCTAGTCCATGATAGGCACAGTCTTGTTGTGCCTGAAAACGGTGTGATGCCACAGCTGGAAGCACACGTTTGTTTGCCTTGAAGTCTTAATGTTTGATGTGTCAAGATGTTTCAGCAGCCTGCCCCTCCCGAGAACCAAAAAAAAAGACAAAATAACAGAAGACTTTGTTTTTCACACCCAAGCTTTCATCTGTGTGTGTGTGTGAGAGAGGGAGACGGGGGTGAAGTAATCTGTTTAAAAAAAGTTGTTCTTGTGTTTGGCACTGGCAACTTTCCAGAGACACTCAGAGCCAGTCTCATAACGGCGAATAGGAGGCAGAAGGGTTTGTGTCAGCACTATATTGCCGGCGGTAAAAAAAGTGAAAACCACAGCATAGCGATGGGGGAGCGTGAGACCTGAGAAGCTTTGAGGGGAGAATATTTATTCGCTTTAATGACGGGCCCCTCTATTGACTTTTTTGGAAATCCAATATTCGCTCTGCAAGCCCGTCAGAGTCTCCCCGTCTTGCGGTGCAATTTCAGAACGATCCTGGGGACGATAAACATTCATAAGATTCCAAATAACGTGGGCTTTCTGCAAACAAAGACAAAGTCAGTTAGCCGCTTCCCCGCTGCTGCACCAGCCATTTTATAAACAGCGCGTACGCTCCTGGCTACGCTCCGACAATAAGGGAATGCAGTGGACAGACACTAGGCCTTCATCATGTCTGCTGACACAATTTTTTTGCTCAGTCAGACCTCTATGCGTAGGCAGTGCGGAGCAAAGTCACAGCAATCTATTCATCCAAAGCAACTGAACCAATAACATTAGCATTGCTTTTAGCTTGGTGAACTTACTAAGAAATAACTGTTTTTTTTTTTTTTTACAGAATATACACATCAGGACATAACCGTTTTCTTTTTTTTTTAGAAGTATAGAATATACACATTAAGAAATAACTGTTCGATTTTTCAGATATTTTCAGAATATACAACCCCAAATCAGAAAAAGTTGGGACGGTATGGAAAATACGATTA
This sequence comes from Clupea harengus, assembly GCF_900700415.2. Lineage (NCBI taxonomy): Eukaryota > Metazoa > Chordata > Actinopteri > Clupeiformes > Clupeidae > Clupea > Clupea harengus. The sequence goes on from NC_045166.1 coordinate 13,726,587, forward strand.
AAAAAAGAAAGCAGTGATTTATAAATGTACCTTGACCCAGACAGTATGAACACAAGATATTTCATGTTTTGTCTGGTCGACTTCATTTGATTTGTAAATATACATCCATTCCTGCCATTCAGGCCTGCAACACATTCCAAACAAAGTTGGGGCGGGGGCAATTTAGGGGTAGTAATGAGGTAAAATAATTAAATAATGATTTTGTGATTTGAAACAAGTTATGTCAACAGGTCATTGTAATCATGATTTGGTACAAAAGCAGCATCCAGGAAAGGCCAAGTCCTTTAGGAGCAAAGATGGGCAGAGGATCGCCAGTTTGCCAACAAATTCGTAAGCAAATAATTGAAATGTTTTAAAACAATGTTTCTCAAAGAAAAATAGGAAGGGATTTTGATATATTACCCTCCATGGTGCATAACATAATTAAAAGATTCAAGGAATCTGGAGGAATTTCAATGTAAAAAAAAGGCAAGGGCACAAGCCTAAGCTGAATAACTGGGATCTCCAGTCCCTCAGAAGACACTGCATCAAGAACCGCCATTCATCTATAAGCGATATAACCACATGGGCTCAGGATTACTTTGGCAAACCTTTGTCCAGCACTAGAATACGTAGTTACATCCACAAATGCTAGTTAAAACTTTACTGTGCCAAAAGGAAGCCTTATGTTAACCGTGGCCAGAAGCGCTGTCAACTTCTCTGGAGACATCAGGGATAGACCATCACACAGTGGAAATGTGTATTGTGGTCAGACAAATCAGTATTTCAGGTTTTTTTTGCAAGAAATGGACGCTGTGTGTCTGGACCAAAGAAGAAAAGGACCATCCAGACTGTTACCAGCAACAAGTCCCAAAGCCAGGGTCTGTCATGGGAACTTACAGTTCTGTTATGGCACCATTAATGCCGAAAAATATTTCAACAAGACAATGCAAAACTACATTCTGCACACATTTCAAAGGCATGGCTGAGGAAGAAGGGTGGGCGGGTGCTGGACTGGCCTGCCTGCAGACCTGACTTGTCCCCAATAGAGAATGTGTGGCACATTTTGAAACGCAGATCCCTTACCGTTGCACACCTTAAGACTTGTTTGCAGGAAGAATGGAACAAAGTTACACCTGAAACGCTTCCTCACTTGGTGTGTTCAGTCCCTTAACGTCTTTTAAGTGTTGTGAAAAAGAAAAGGCAACATTACAAAGTGATAAATGCTTTACTGTCCCAACTTGTTTTGAAATATGTTGCAAGCATCGACATTGAATTAAGTGTTTATTCTGAAAAAAACAATACAATTAATGAGGTAAAGCATCAAATAATGTGCTGTTGTATTGACTTTTGTGGGATATGAATATATGGCCTTTGGGGGTAAGACCCCTTGGATTACATCTGACATCTTGAGGACACACTCATTAATGGTGCTCACAGACTGCCTCAAACTGCCACGCACTGGCTCCAGTTTATTTAACCATCCTTTTTGTATATCTTATGTACATTCAAGAGATGAAAATGTTCTTTCCCTCTTCATCGTTTAGTCTGTGGTGAGGAGCGCTGATTTAGAATGCTGTTTGTGTGTTGATAAAACAATAAATATTTCAGAAGCATTCAAACGGGAGATGGATAAAGGTAGAGTAACAGCATAGCAGAAGAGAGAGGATGCTCAAGATGGAGGAGTGTGTCTTCACACACACACACACACACACACACACACACACACACACACACACACACACACACACACACACACACACACAGGCGCCACACTGCGCAGCGACAGACTTCACGTGTGGGGGGCTTTGTTGACAGGGCAGAAACAAACCACAGACAACGTCAGGAACAAACAGAGCAGCAACAGCAACACACACAGACGGGGAGGAAAACGGCAGATCTGAGAGATGCTCAGAAATGCTCGGGGAGAGGATGTTCCCTTGGTTCCAACACACACTCAGTTCTAACACACACTCCATTCGAAGGTCATTCCAAACAGTTGTTTGTAATTGACGTGGGATTTCATGAGGGATGCTGGGCATGGACAAACACACACACACACACACACACACACACACACACACACACACACACACACACACACACACTCAGCATGG
>NC_045166.1:13733682-13753682 GCF_900700415.2 Clupea harengus
GTGTGTGTATGTAGGCCTATGTATGTGTGTGTTTGGTATCAATTGTTTTAATTCAGTGAATGAGCACAAACTCCCAACATGCACACACACATACACATACACACGCACACACACTGCTCACTCACCACCCTCCAATGGACCAACGTGCACACACACACACACACACACACACACACACACACAAGCAACGCACACACACACAGAGACCCCCCCCAACACACAAACTGCTCAGTCACCACCCTCCAATGGACCAATGGCAACTCAACTGTGATGGAAAGGAACAAAAAATATCTGCATGGAACAAGACAACACACACACACACACACACTGACCGGAAGAAGAGTGTCTGCCCCAAACCAGCTGACCCCTGCCAGTGTCACACACTGCCCACACCTGCACGTGACGGGGAGTGGGTGAGTTCATTAGCCTGGGCGTTGTTTTTCCTTCTGACACGGAGTGCATCCTTCACCTGCTCCAGCTCACCTGGTGAGACAGGTGCCAAGAGCACCACGTGCCCAGAAGGCACAACGATCAACATCATCTCTGCTGCCTGGGGGACAGTTATTACTTACCACTGCAGTCAGTCAATATTACACACACCACACACACAAACACACACACACACACACACATATTCAAACATACAAACATATTCCCACACACATACACACATTCACACACACACACACACACACACACACACACACACACACACAGAGACAGACACGCACACAGACACACACACACACACACATGCACATCTGCTTAATCACTGGCGTGGCACTGACAGAGGAGCATGTTGGCATATTGTGTGTTGGCGCAGGGTAACCACACTAAACAACTAATGGGGAACACAGGAACGCAGAGTGCATGCCAACGCTGCCCGAACTCTGCTGCGGGCACACAACATGACGGACAGCACGCATCACACTGACAGCTTTATGTGTGTGTGTGTGTGTTTGTGTGTTTGTGTGTGTGTGTATGTGTGTGTGTGTGTGTGTGTGTGTGTGTGTGTGTGTGTGTGTGTTGTGCGAGTGTGTGTGTGTGTGTGTGTGTGTGTATGTGTGTGTGTGTTGTGGGCACACAACAGGGCGGACAGCACGCCTCACACTGACAGCTTTATGTGTGTGTGTGTGTGTGTGTGTGTGTTTGTTGTGGGCACACACCATGGCGGACAGCACGCCTCACACTGACTGCTTCATGATTTACCACTTGCTGTCTCGGACTGTCGAACCCTCATTTCATTGCTTTCCCTTCGTCATTACCCGTCAGCCATTTTATCTCCAATGCTTAAAGTTCTTCCCATATTGTTATGAATGGTGATGTGCAGAGCCATAAAATAAGAGTAAAAGAGAATCATTTTTAATGTGCGCAGGGAGAGGACTGAATATCTCTGAGTCTATGTGTGTGTGTGTGTGTGTTCGGTGTGTGTGTGTGTGTGTATGTGTGTGTCAGGATACACTCTCTCTCAGGCAAGGATAGACTCCAAAAGAGCTGAAGATGTTTTAGGAGCCATTTAACAAGTTCGCCCATCGGAACGCTTGATTTAGACCGCCGTTGATAAGCACGTTTGGCAGATACGCGTCTGTTAATAAGCACGTTTGGCAGATAAGCATCTGTTAATAAGCACGTTTGGCTTGGCAGCTGGCCGTGGTCCTGGGGTGCCAGGGAAGCGGGGGGTGCGTTTGGGTGATGCCAGGGAAGCGGGGGTTGCGTGTGGGTGATGCCCCCTGACACCCTAAGAGATCTGAGGCTGCTAGCGGGGTCTGCAATGGAACCACTGACTGCTTTATGTGTGTGTGTGTGTGTGTTTGTGTGAGGCCGCTAGCGGAGTCTGCAATGGAACCACCGACTGCTTTGTGTGTGTGTGTGTGTGTGTGTGTCTGAGGCCACTAGCGGAGGGGAAATCTGCAATGCAACCACTTGCTTGGTGGGCGAGTCGGAGACGTGGCGGAGGACAGATGTGGATTGGTAGGCATCTGAGGACCAAGGATTTTGATTGGCTGCTCGGGTAGGCAGCTGTTAGTGCTGCAGTGGTGGCAGCTCCTATCCTAAGTGAATGGGCTGAATACCGTACTGATTTAATGATTGATTTGATTGATATTGATTGATTGATTAATTTAATGGGCTGAATACGGTGCTAATTTAATAAGGAGGGAATTGAGGAGTGACTGGAACCAGTGGCGAGTGGCTGGGGCACCTTCAGGATTTCAGGAATGACTAGAACCAGTCATACAGAGTGACCTTGTGTAAGGCCGGAGAGTGACCTTGTGTAAGGCCAAAGAGTGATGTTGTGTGTCATGTCCGGCTCACAGACCATGGCAAATAACAGAAAGTCACACAGAGTTAAAGCCATAACATTGTTAATTTATTAGAAACTAACCAGAACACTAACAGGCAAACTACGGTGAGGTGTGGCAGTCATTGAATCAGTAGGGTTGGCGTGTATGCATGCATGCTAGGTCAGTAAGTGGAGTGTGGTATCGTAAGAAGTAACGCCAAGATGAGCATGAGCAGAGCGTAGGGAGCAAAGTTTCCCCTTTCTCTCTCTCTCTCTCTGAATCTTCCATAGAACCAGTGGGATGTGCTCTTATAGTACTGGGAACACCGGACCCAGGTGTTCCCAATAAAGGACGAGCCGACCGCACCTGTTGGGCATCTGCAACACAAACACACAGACAAAGACAAACAGCCTGTCCAGCCACCAAAAGAGGCGGGGTTGTCTGTGTAAGGCCAGAGAGTGACCTTGTGTAAGGCCAGAGAGTGATCTTGTGTAAGGCCAGAGAGTGATCTTGTGTAAGGCCAGAGAGTGATCTTGTGTAAGGCCAGAGAGTGACCTTGTGTAAGGCCAGAGACCACACAGTGGCGGCTCCTGAAAAAATTCTCAGGGGGGGCAATTTTTTTGATAATGATTAAGGCGACCCATTCAGTAGGTACATTAAGTTAGCTGATTAACTCATACAGCAATACCTTTTTGTCCACTATTGACAGCACACAACAGTAATATGTCCCCTCTTGCTACATAGCTAGAGTAGCAAGTTACAGGTGGAAAGCTATGGAAGAAAGTTGCATCCAGGAGCCTTCATAAGCAAACATGATGTGGCTCCACATTAAATGATCCCACTTTTTCATTATCCACGTGTCTCAAATGTTGTATGATGTAACATAGCTTAACAGGACACATGATATGTCCAGTAACAACATAAAGAAGGGGTAACATAAGTCAAAACCAACAATATTTATTGACCGATCTTGAAAATATCAGTCATCACATAAAAAATAATTCAGTGTTAGTGCAAGAAGCGAACTGTGAAACACACTGTGAAACCTATGAAAAGTGACAGTGGTATATAGAAATATAGACCGCGTTAGCCACTTCACGACCGCGATTTTCTTTCGTTCCAAATCGCCCCAGAAGGGGCGGGGCCATTTGAAGCCGCCCCTGCGACCACATCCAGACGCAAACACAAATACACAACCACATCCAGACGCAAATGCACAAACACGACCACATCCAGACACAAACACACATACACAACCACATCCAGACGCAAACACGCATACATGGCCACATCCAGACACAAACACACAAACACACATACACGACCACATCCAGACGCAAACACACATACACGACCACATCCAGACACAAACACTCATACACAACCACATCCAGACACAAACACGCACACACAAATACAGGACCACATCCAGACACAAACACGCACACACACATACACGACCACATCCAGACACAAACACGCAAACACACATACACGACCACATCCAGATACAAACACACATACACAACCACATCCAGACGCAAACACGCATACACGACCACATCCAGACACAAACACACAAACACACATACATGACCACATCCAGACGCAAACACACATACACGACCACATCCAGACACAAACACACAAACACACAAACACACATACACGACCAATCCAGACACAAACACACATACACAACCACATCCTCTCACCTGCCAATCAAAAAGCATCTGCTATAGTCAAGTACCTCTTCCAATCTCTTGCCTGATAATGAGTAATTTCTTCATGTGATGGAGGACGGTCTCAGTGGTCTGCATTACTCCATGCCTGGGAATCATGCACACAGCTTCATGAAGCAGGTGGTGTGCAAACAGCTTCACACAGAATGGTGTAGTAATCATCAACAATCAATAATCAATAAACAATCATAACCATAATCAAGGCTCATAAGGCACTATATCCACCATGGGGCGAGAAAATAGCAACGTTGTCATGGAAAAAAGCAGTTTTTCTACAGTGACATTACGTCGTGGCTCATGTAAATCTCTCGTAAAGCCAGTCTCATTTCTGTGCCTGCCTGCATTCCCCAGGCCATCCGGGGCCGCGTGCAGAACTCCCGTTGTCTCTGAGATGAAGATTACGTGAAGCCCGAGACTCCCATCTCTGACCAAGAAAAATTTGATTGGATTTCTGCAATGTTTCATGCTGGACTGAACAGAATTGTGATTGAAAATACATTTGACATTATCATTATGATGCTAATGATAGCCTGAAAAGTTTCACTGCTGAAAGTTAGAGTGAATTTGCATGCTGGGGAGAAGGAACAGACCATCGCTTTATGAAACGGTGCGCCTAATAGAGAAAGATAGGCGAAGATAAACTCAAGGACAAAGCTGAATGTGTGTGTAAACACACAATACAACACAAGCTGTTCAGTGTCTTCATTTCTGACACAAAGGTCAAGCAGACAGCCAAGCAGAGGTCAAGCAGAAAGGTCAAGGCATGTGTCGTGGCAGCTATGTTGTCCACAGGAGCTGACTGTGAATCAGATCAGGCCCAAATACATCTCAGGACGTCCTCCTGTCCGGGTGAGGCAGGACGTCAGTCCCACTGAGGGTGAGGCAGGACGTCCTCCTGTCCGGGTGAGGCAGGACGTCAGTCCCACTGAGGGTGAGGCAGAACGTCCTCCTGTCCGGGTGAGGCAGGACGTCAGTCCCACTGAGGTTGCTTGAGAGGCAGAGGAGTGCATCTGTGTGGTTGTTAGTGGCGCTTTGGAAACAACGGGTGGGGTGGCTTTGTGAGCGATTGTCAGTTTCTGTTGGGTTTTTGCAGATTCTTACATAATTTTTTATTCTGTTTTTGCATAAAGTGCGCCCGCTGCCTAGACTGCCTGCTGAAGACCAACATGGCCGCTGTTGAGAGGGCAGGGTCACCGTGTTTGAATAATAGAGGAATAATTGCAGAGACCCTGTCTGAGCTCTCTAATGTCAGCCCACTCGCTCCCTCTGCCTTGTGTGTTTGTGTGCTTGTGTGTCTGTCTGTGTGTCTGTCTCTCTCTATGTGCGTGTGTGTCTCTGTCTGTGTCTGTCTCTCTCTATGTGCGTGTGTGTGTGTGTCTTTCTGTGTGTCTGTCTCTCTCTATGTGCGTGTGTGCGTATGTGTCAGTGTGTGGGTGTATGTGTGTGTGTGTGTCAGTGTGTCTTTCTCTGTGTCTGTCTCTCTCTATGTGCGTGTGTGTGTATGTGTGTGTGTCTGTGTGTGTGTGTGTGTGTGTGTGTCTGTCTGTCTGTCTCTCTCTATGTGTGTGTGTCTGTGTGAGCCGCGCTTACCTGAGGCTTTGTGCTCATGACTTGGTGATGTTGAGAAGCGTGGTGCTTGTGATTTGTGTGATTGGGGCTGGCTGGCTCTCTCTCTCTCTCCCTCTCTCTCGGTCCCTCTCTCTCTCTCCCCCCCCTCTCTATCTCTCTCTGGGTCGTCTCTAATCCCCGCTGCCGCTCAGCACCACAGTAATAAGGGGCAGCAGGATAGGGCACAGCAAAGCATAGATAAAAGGAAAAGGCGTTACACACACAGGGTTATAGGTCAACTCCACAGCCTGCTGCACACCATCTATAGGAGGACAGTGTGTGTGTGTGTGTGTGTGTGTGTGTGTGTGCATGTGTGTGCATGCGCATACAGGCTGTAGTGTACAGAGGACACACACAAAAACACACACACTCACATAAGCAAACAAACACAGCCATCATACACACACACACACATACTTGCATATGTATTCACACGTACCCTAGGCACACAATGCATGTATACACCCACACACATCATGCACTAATGAAACATATGCACACACACACACACACACACACACACACACACACACACACACACACACACACACACACACACACACACACACACACACACACACACACACATGCATGCACTGCACATCTGAAGGGCATGCAACTACATACACACATAACCATACACACACAACTACATACACACATAACCATAGACACACAACTACACACACACATGACCATAGACACACAACTACATACACACATGACCATACACAAAACTACATACACACAACTCCATACACACATAACCATACACACACAACTACATACACACATAACCATAGACACACAACTACACACACACATGACCATATACACGCAACTACGTACATACACACATATCCATAGACACACAACACCATACACACACATATGTACATGTAGAGAAGGCACACAAGCACAGACACCCACAGATAGCATATACATGTACGTCAGGTCAGTTCATTTTAATTTTAAATAGTGTAGGGTTCTATGTAATTAATATGTAATTACATTAATCTGTGAATAATACCATTCCTTTACACGTTTGGTAACATGCTAACTACATTTCATTTGGCCTGTACTGCGTAATGACAATAAAGTCAAATATAATCTTTTCTAGTGTAATCTAATCAATTAGCATATTGTACTTGTACAGTGTCTATTTCATAACAAGATGAAATCAGGGATAGGGCTATTCACATGTAGCACCATACACTTACATAACGTTTTACTGTTGGGGGCGATAGTGGTTCAGAGGAGTCGTTTAGCAATCGCTTGCTAGTTCGATCCCGACTCCTCCTCACCAAGTGTCAAAGTGTCCTTAAGTAAGACACTGAACCCCCAACTGCTCCAGATGGCACCTTAGATAGTAGCCTCTGCCATTGTTGTATGAACGGGTAGATGTCTGAGGCATTCATCTGTAAAGCGCTTTGAGTGCTGTATAAATGCAGTCCATTTACCCGTTTATCATGTATTAAACCTCTCAATGAATGCATTACTAAACCCTCCAACAGAGGCAAATTTGAAGTGAAGTAGTGGCTGAGCATCCCTATGTGTGCGTTTTACTAAATGACACTGCTTTAACCTCACTCTTCTCAGCCTTCTGTCATCTTAATGTATGGCAGGAGATGGTAGAGGAGTCCTTCACAGCCCTGTGACCGTGTGTCTGAGCAGGCTTTCCAGAGCGCCTTCATGATGATTACATGTTTACTGTATCAACGACAGCTGAGGATTTACAAGCTGCTGCCGTGTTTTTGTCAATAGAAAATACATAAGCCAATTCGATTTCTACTGTGTGTGTGTGTTTTTTTTTTTAAATTTCATTAAAGTCATCTAGCACATTTGGTGCCCTAGGCAAGCTTCACCTCTGGCGCCCCCCTCCCCCCAAAAAAATCAAAATTAATATTCTTAACAGTTCTATAGTAAAGTATTGCACCTTTATTTATTACAAGAACAAGAGTGCAAAGTGCACACTAAAGAATCAAAACAAATAAACAATTTAGCTAACAAACAATAATAATAATAACAACAAACAATAAAAGAATATATGCAAATGTACACGTGTTAAATAATCAAAATATAATATGCAAAATAAACACATAAATAAATAAATAGTACAAATTACTGTAACGTTGTCTCAAGAACTATTTACATTCCACTCCACACTTCAAGGGTTACAGTGCAGTCCTTCTGGCCTTCCTCGCTGCAAAGTCATCAATGACATCATTGTATGAAGTCTGACCACCAACCTCATGGTTAATACTGATCACAGCCAGACCACTGAGGCATTCTTGAGCCATGGTTGACCTCAGGTACGTCTTCAACAGTTTTAATTTAGAAAAACTCGTCTTGGCTGAAGCTACTGTTACTGGTAGCGTTGCACTGATCCGCAGAGCAATACACAGGTTGGGATTTCTGTGAGCTGCTTTGCTTGTATGAATTTCAACAACTCAAGAGTTGTCATGCTCTTTGATGGCAAGTCAGGTACATTTTCCAACTCCAAATATATTAGCTTGATTTTTCAGGTCTGATAAGACTGGCTAGCTCGCTACACCAAAACTAACGTTGTTATTATTACTCAAATTTCAATTTCATGACACAACTAAAGTGATGCAAATTGCGGTACAGCTGAACTTGCGCTATGTTTTGCTAAAGATAGCCTGATGACAGTTTCGACTGAATGGCAATAACGAACGTCACACCTCTTCACCGGCTAGCTAACGTTAGCTGACTAGCAAGATTACATGACATTATGATCCATTCGCTAAAGTTCACAATCCAATCAAAATTGAATACCTTTCTCCTTGGCACGTTTCTCTTCTTCTTCCTTTCTTTTCTTTTTGTATTGCGCCCCGTATGGCTTTTGCCTCTTCATAGTCTCTTTCCTCGACGCTCGCTTTGACACACACACTCAACACATACCCATCAATGTGCTAGCATTTTCTGACAACACCGAGTTGGTACCCCAACCTCTTTCAATTTTTGGCTCATTTTTCCCTTAAGTTATATATATATTTTTTTATGTCACAATATTGTTTGGATATATAGAAGGGGGCGCAAAAGACTCTGCCTAGCAAAAAAAAAATATATAATGAGCCTCGGCACACCCACACACACACACAGTGTACTCCTCAGCAGTGTTCTCCTTTCGGACAGGGCTGCAGTTAACCTGCCCCAGATTTGGCGCTGGGCTGGTCTGGGAGTCAGATGTTCTGTTGGGTCCCTTCACCCTCACGCAGTCTGACCCAGTGTCTCCTCCAAACTGCCTGCATCAGCCTTCAGTGGGTCGAAAGAGTGGGCCACCTTTGCTACGAACAGTATGTTGAGATCTATCCATAACACATGCAAGAGAGATATCTTCAATTCGCCTCAACTGTTTGTGAACTGTTTGTGAACTCAGATGTGCTGTCGTTCTGCAAGTGGTGATAGCGTCTAGACTTCAGTCCAGGGAATTTAATCAGAGAGGTGACGTGTGTGTCTATGTGTTTGTGTGTGTGTGTTTGTGTGTGTGTGTGTGTGTGAGAGAGAGAGAGAGAGAGAGAGAGAGAGAGAGAGTTGATGTCACCAAACTCTCATTCGCTAACTTAATTTAGATAGAAATTCACTCTGTGTCTGGGTGAGAATATGTGTGTGTGTTTGTGTGTGTGTGTGTGTGTGAGAGAGAGTGTGTGTGTGTGTGTGAGAGTGTGTATGTGTGTGAGAGAGAGGTAAAGCGAGAGAGAGAGAGAGATAGAGAGAAAGATGTTTGGAGAACAAACACACAGGAAATAATCGGGTGACTCATTGAACCTCGGCTCACAGACACCGAGTTTGCGTTTCAGCAGTCTCTCCCACAGCACTCCTCGTCCCCCCCCCCTACATTCACACACTGTCTTCCCTCCCTCCCTCTTTCTTCTCTCTCTCTCTCCCCAAATCCCTCTTTCCTGCCCCATATCTACTTTCTGTTGCTTGACTCTCAGACTCTTTCTCTTTATCACCCCTCTATGTTGCTCTTCTCCTCCCTAACTCTCCCTTCCCCTCTCTCCCTTCCCCTCCCCCTCTCCTCTCCCCCTGTCTCTCCCTCCCCTCTCTATTGCTCCTTCTCTCCTCTCCTCTCCTCCCTCTCTCTCCCCCTCCCTCTGCTCTGGCATCTGGGAGCGTGTGATAAGTCAAAAGGCAGGCGGAGGCTCCTGGGCGTGGAGCTTAGGCTCTTTCAGTGTGAAGCTGTGGATGGAGGGATAGAGGGAGCGATGGAGGGAGAGAGGGATGGAGGGATAGAGGGAGGGATGGAGGGATGGGGGTCGGTCTAACCTGTGTGCCCTCGCCTCTATGACACCCGCAGCGGATGAGGGGAAACCCAGCCTTCTCCCTCAGTGATTATCCAGCGGAGTAAGAAGCTGTGTGTGTGTCCAATGATATGCCCTATTAATGCTAGAGGTATGAAAGCCACACTATGCTAACTCTGCTAATCATGTTAGCACTAGCAAGGGATTTGAAAACAAATATGTGTATAGCCTGTCATCCAAACTCCTCACAGCTTTTCTCTGCCAATCACCTGTGTTCTCATGTTTGACATTTTGGGCGCCCAATCACAGGCTTCGAGCTTCTCTTAACGATACCCTCCTTCATGCCTCTGTCATCATGTAGAAAAAGCATTAGATTAGGTCATTTCCCAAATGGCAAAGCTTGCCTGCAAATAGGTGAATCATGCTTGAACCTGGATCAAATGATTTTGTGTTGATCTTGTGGCCATTCTCCCTGTTGACCTCACCTTACACATCTTAAATGGTGCTGTGACCACAAATGTCTACATTTCACGTGGTTTGAATTCTTTAAAACTGTAATTTTATTTGTTCGTGGATTTATTGTAAAGAAAAGGCTTTATGTTTTTTTTTGTCAATACTACTATCACATTTGTGTGATAAAGTGGCACAGTTTTAATTGAGATTCAAACAAAACGGAGCTAATTTGACTTGCTGTAGCTGGCAAAGCTCCTATCACCTGAGGGAAGAAAAACACAAAATGGGAATTTCTCTGTAGTTCCTCCGATCTTTATCTTTTAAACCTGAATTACAAGCCCCTCTGGCGACAGGTGTCCACATTAAGACAGGCTTAGAAGAAAAAACATTCTGACAGACTGTTGCTTTAGGGAATGCGGGAGATTAAAGTGTCCACAGTACCACATGGGACAAAGTACACATGCATATTTTACGTTGATGGAAATTCCTCTGTGGATTTTAAAGCTAAAGGCCAAAGTAAACACAGCCGAGATTTAGCCACGATCACGTTAATCCAGAAATAATGGAACATGAATCTCTTACTCGCTGCAGCAGTGGTATCAAGACTATTATGTTGCTTTTAAAGTATTGCATTGTGATCCACAAGGTTATCCAAAGACATAGGTTAGCCTTGACTCTATGGCTTTTGCTAATTAACTTCCCAGTCAGGCCCGCCCACTCACTCATTCACAACACGCACAAGCTCTGATTGGCTGTGGCACAAATATCCTTGTGGCACAAATACCATTGCACATTTTAATGTTTGCCATGTGTCATCTGGGGGAAATATAGGGGCTTTGCCATGCAGTGTGATTTGCACATAATCCGAACATCTGATTGTAGTTCCATACGTGCCAATTTCACAGTTATGGGATTTGCTGAAGACTTTACTGGAAAATCTCCGTAATGTGCCTTATAAAAATACTGTGCCTATGAAAGCGATGTCTGTAGATGCTGCTGGTGCGCACTCCTCTTTGAGCTGACTATATATCATAGCTGTTATGATGTGCAAGCTGAACATGTGGGATTGACTCCTCAGAGAGTTTAGACTGCTAAGCAGGAGAGATGCGACAGGGGAGGCAAAGCAGGAAACTGCCCGGGGCGCCGTGCTGGAAGGGGCCCCCCCGAGGACAGCTGATTACGTTAGTCCACAGCGAAGACAATTCCATGAGAACCCTCTTTGAAATCTGTGATTATGTGCAGAAACTCATTAGCTTGAAAGGAGCTATGTAATTAGGCTACAGCGCAGGAACACGGTGAAACACAACTACCTGTCATACGGTTTGAAATGAAAGCATAGGTGATAGGAGGGGAAAAAGACAAAAAAAAGTGGTTTGTGAGAATCTGTTACGTTGATTGATGGACTGAGGTATGGCAATGGTTTAATTTGTCTCTGCAGATAAATGGGTTGTCAATTTTAACAACTAGCTAACCAGTAACTTCATTTACTTAAAATGCTAATTTCCCACTCATTAAAATCAGTCATCATAAGTCACCGGTCTCTGTCCCATAGTCAGCATGGTGTCATGGTGTTTCTGAGAAAAGTTGTAATTCTTTTCAAGCTCTCTCTCTCTCTGTCCTTTCTCTCTATCATGTCCACACTAAGCCAGGACATTCCACCCAGTCTATTATTCTGGACAGGATGTGTGGATTTTCTGTCCCCTCTATGCTGTGCCTTCTAATGCCGATCCTGTAGCCTTCACCTAGCCGCACCAAGCTTGCCAGAAGATTAGCCTCATCGTTTGGTCTAAATGGCTGTGGCTCCTTTTGTGCCGTTTGCATTCTTCAGAATTTTTAGGTCTTGTACTCCTGTCGTTGGCCACACCGCCTGCAGTGCTGAGACTTTGAAATCGCAGACAGGGAAAGCAACAAAAGGCATTACTTAGACTGGCTGTGTTCTAGGTTCCACTTGAAGTCGTCTTCTCCTGCACATCCGTTGAAATGTGAGAGTGTGAGGTGTGAGAAAAAATAACAGCGTCAAGAATTGTCCAATTACATTAGTTCAAAAAACACAAAAACAACACTAATACCAATTACCTGCCAGTAATTAAAGAACCCCAGGTCACCTGCTTGCCAGAAGTTGAAGGACTTACATACACACTCATTTGGCCGTCATTCGTCACGCAGGAAGTATATATACACAGAAATGAACCAAATACAAGCTGAAACTAATTTTTAATAAATTATGACATGGCTTTTGTAAAATTTTGTTTTCAATTTCAGAATGATTTCACATTATGTAATTCATTTAAGTTTAACATGTTTAAGTACATTTTCTTCCCTGGAAGGGGTTGGCGCCCTAGTCATCACTAATGAGTGTACACTACTTAGCCTGCTACCCAGATAACGAGCAGATATGAAGTTTGGTCGGCATCCCACTGGTGGTGTGTGTGAGTGTTTGTGTGTGTATGTGTGTATCTTTAGTTTACTGGGTTCACTTTTAATCAGAAGATATTGTATGTAATATGATTGTTCTGGTCTGACAGTGTACAAAGCTTTAGTATAACCTAGGATGCAGCCAAGGCTGTGGATTAAGAATTTCATAAAGATCATAAAAATAGGCCTGTTGGTGGACGTGAACTGTGCTGGCATGGTTCTCTCCAAACCAATAAAAAAAGAATCAGTTTTCAAAGCTAGCAGATTAAATGTATGCTGTTTTACCTGAAGGAGATTTACTTACGTTTTTTAATGCATCTCAATAAGTAGGCCTGCATGTCTCCACAGATAGGCCCACTAAAGAAAGTAGGGTCAGTTTATCCCAACATGAGGATGAGAGTGACTTGCCTTCCAAAATATCTTCCAGGCACCGGGTGTTTCTGTCTCAGTGGTTCAGGCTGCTACTGTGGGGAGTGTGTGTGTGTGTGAGAGTGTGTGAGAGTGTGTGTGTGTGTGAGCACAATGACAGGGTCAAACTGACTTTTGCCCTCCACCAAGTTACATGGCCACCTCTTGCCTTGGAGCTGGACAGTGTAGTAATATCACTCACTCACTCACCTACATTTCACATGCTTACTCATATAGTAACACTCTTACAGACACTCACTCATGTACTGACTGCTGCTTTCTCTCTCTCATGCACACACACACACACACACACACACACACACACACACACACACACACACACACACACACACACACACACACACACACACACACACACACACACACACACACACACACCTGGTTGTATGTTGTTGCGAAGAGCAGCAGCAGTAGTGAGCGTAGGACACACACTCCGCCTGGTCTGAGCACAGGTGTGCGGGTGTAAGCACTGAGTGATAAAAACCCAGATGGCACAGATGTGAAGTTTTTGAGTGGATTTAAAAAAAAAAAAAAAAAGTTGTATTTGGTCATGCTGTCCACATCGGGTGCATGGGGCCCTTGTAAACACCACAGATGTCTCCTCACTCTGGAACACCAGTCCCTGCTCCCCACCTGCGTTTCCTCTCGTTCTCTTCCCTATCTGCTCTTTCTTCATCAGTGGGCCTGAGCTCAGCTTTCCCTCCTCCTCTTCCTCCTGCTGCTCTTCTCTTCGCAGGGACTCGTCTCAGTCTCCTCAGATTTTCCCTCTCCTCTCTCTCTCCCTCTCCTCTCCTCTGTCTCTCTCTCTCCCTTTCCTCTCTCTCTCCATCTCCTCCTCTCCCTCTCCTACCTGTGGTTGTGGCCTCATTGTAGTCTCCTCAGATCCTCCCAGAAGCCTGTGGCAGGTTCACCGCCCGCCGCACCCCATTTCCCCCTGGGATTGTGATGAAGTTGACCCGTTCTAATGGAGCACGCCTTCAGCAGACAGGGCAAGCCTCTCGTTAATTGTTATTAAGGGTCTCCTCACAGAATCTTTCTAGTTACCTGCGGAGGGTTCAGAGCCAGACGTCATCCCTAATTTGTGGTTGTTCAGGTCATTGATTTTCTGCTGTTGTGTGGGCTTACTGTTCTTTTTGCCCCCCCCCCCCCCCCTCCTTTTGTCTGTGGCCGTTACGCCTGCTCTCTCGTTTTGAGTGCTGTGGTTTTCTGCTCTGATTAATGTTCTGTAGCTTCTCAGGGACAGGGTGGGGGAGGGTGGGTGGGGGGCGGGGGCATCAGCCCCCTCTGTCAGAGCAGGTGAACACACAACACACAACATGGGTCTCCAGATGCAGCATGTGAGGAATACGAAGACACAAAACTCAACAGGGACAGAAACACAGTCCTCATAAGGGGAAGCTCTGAAGACTGCGAGAATTCTATTCAATTTTCAATTCAATTTTGAACCCCTGAACCCCCTTAGAGCAAGCACAATAGCAACAGGGGCGAGGAAAAACTCCCAGTAGACAAAACACGGGGGGGATGCCATGACTGCCTGGTAAAAAGCGTCTGTCCATTCTGTGTGTGTGTGTGTCTATGTGTGTGTATGTGCGTACATTTTTGTGTCCTTTTGGATATTTTTGGAAACGCAGCAGAAGAACTCCATGATCTGCTCCCATGATCCATAATTAAAACAATTCCATGTGCTTTGGTGCGCTGTCTGAAGGCCATGTCAGCTGTCTGCTTTGTGTGTGTGTGTGTGTGTGTGTGTTTCCATTTGTGTATTTATGTGAGTGTGCATTTTTACGCAGATTGCTTGTTTATGTGTGTGTGTGTGTGTGTGTCTGTACATGTTTGTGTTTTAATTTGTGTATTTATGTGAGTGTGCATTTTTAAGCATGTTTGCTTGTGTGTGTGAGTGTGTGTGTGTTTGCTCTTTGTCTGTGTCCCAGCTTGTGTTTTTTTCCGTACGTACTGAGACGTACTGAGCAAATGAAACTCATTGACTCATGCTGAGAGATCAAGCACAGGGGGTAGTGAGGTGTGTGTGTGTGTGTCCGCTAACAGAGCCATTGCTGTTAAACTGCTGTAGGAGTCCTGGCCCTGAAATCTGAGCCGACAGATAAAGACTTCACCGGTATCACAGAAGAACTGATCTTCCCCACCACCGAAGGCTTTTGATAACAGTATTGACAACTCTGTGCGTGTGTGTGTGTGTGTGTGTGTGTGTGCATGTGTGTGCTAAGAGTTCAGTTTGAGATTAAATGAATAGAGAAGCCTGCTATCTGCTTGATGGGGCCTGATAACATCAGGAGCTCCACCTCTGCTAGTTTCTGTAGAGTAGTGGCTCTCACTGGCGCAGAAGCTTATTCAGTTATGACTTTACCAGCATAACGAGTAACGCCTGCAGAAGCTTATTCAGTTATGACTTTACCAGCATATCGACTGCAGAAGCTTATTCAGTTATGACTTTACCAGCATATCGACTGCAGAAGCTTATTCAGTTATGACTTTACCAGCATATCGACTGCAGAAGCTTATTCAGTTATTACTTTACCAGCATATCGACTGCAGAAGCTTATTCAGTTATGACTTTACCAGCGTATCGACTGCAGAAGCTTATTCAGTTATGACTTTACCAGCGTATCGACTGCAGAAGCTTATTCAGTTATGACTTTACCAGCGTATCGACTGCAGAAGCTTATTCAGTTATGACTTTACCAGCATATCGACTGCAGAAGTGCATGTCCTCCAGGAAGGCTGAGGCAGTCAGGAGAAGGGCTGTTGATCCACTGTTGAAGTGATTACCAGGCAACTCTGCACAATCATTACCTTAAACGCAATCAAGGTCGATGAACTCAGTCATGGTGAGTCCACAGCATTTGAGCACCTTCAAAACTACTGAGAGGGTGTGTGTGTGTGTCTGTATATGTGATCTATTTTCAGTCTTTACAGACCAAATCTCTCTCTTGTGTACCAAACAAACACACACACACACACACACACACACACACACACACACACACACACATATATATATATATATATATATATACACACACATATACATTCACATACATTGAGATTCTTCTGAATGAAGAGTGCGTTACAAATAAAATGAATTATTATTATTATTATATAGACACTCTCTTATATACATATACACATAGATACAAGTGTGTGTAGACATAGATAGGTAGATATAAAGAAGATATTTCTCTGTTATATTGTACCCGGTCAGTGCCCTGAGTCTGAGGCAAACCTAATGAAGTGAAAGCACTGAAGACAGACCCGAGAAGAGACCCAATGAAGTGAGGCCCTCAGGCCGTAAAACACAGATGGTGGAACCCGTCACTCAGCGCGGGTGGAGTTATGGTGACACACACACACACAATATCCAAATCAGAACAAGACTCGTAATAATGACATAAAATACAAACAGTGGGCACTGCGCCACAGGACAGGAGCTCATTCAAATAATGCTGTATTAATGCAGCCCGCCACAGGACAGCAGCTCTGTAAAATAATGCTGTATTAATGCAGTGCATGTGGAATAAGATGAAGGGGAAAATATTAATGGTAATGTGGCCTGTGTGATACTGTGATACTGTAGAGAGTGAAGCAGGGTTTTCTCCTTCTGTGTGGTTAGGGGTCGCTGGGGTCAGTGAGAGGGTCTGTGGTCCGGTGTGTTCTGTAGAGTCAGAGGGTGGTTCTACAGAGAATGTTTTGGAGTGTTCTAGACAGACAGAGGGTGGTTCTGTGCAGAATGAGTTGGTGTCTTCTGTAGAGACGAGGATTGTTCTGTAGAGTTGGTGTGTTCTAGAGAGACAGAGGAGGGTTCTATGTATGAATGAATTAATTAATTGAATGAATGAATGGCATGTTCTAGTGGGGTCAGAGGAGGACAGTCTGTTCTGTAGAGGGAAGAGGGTGTTTTGGTGAAGACTGATGCAGACATTTTTATTAAGCAATACACTCCCATCCCTTCTGACACACTCAGAAGAGAAATACATAATCATGGAAATCAGACAACACTGCTAGCAGAGGGAGAGAGAGAGAGAGATGGGGAGAGAGAGAGGGGGGGAGAGAGAGGTGGAGGAAGAGAGAGGGAGATGGGGAAAGAAAGAGAGAGGAAGGTAGAGAGATATGGAGAGAGACTGTGTGAGGGAACAGAGAGAGAGAAAGGAAGAGAAAGAGAGGAATAGAGAAAGAGATGGAGGGAGAGAGAAAGATATGGAGGGAGAGATGAAGGGAAATACTATAATAAAGAAAGTAGAGCGAGTGAGGACTGAGCACCGACTGCTGCAGTGTCTGTGTGGGAACTCAAGTATGGCATCCCTAACCCTAACCCTAACCCTAACGCTAGGAGGAGTTAAATTACACTTGCCAGTTAACTCTGGACTAGCTTCTCAGCCCAGATGCAAGCTAGAGTCTAGCTGTTCAGCCGGATCATTAAATTACATTACATTAAATTAACTCTGGAGTAGCTTCTCAGCCCGGATCTGAGGGAGCGCCACTGAGCAGCACAAGGCGATTAGGCAAACACGCCGTTCTGCTGCTAGCCCTGATGTGAGATCATTGCTTTTGGTGAAACGCCAGCGCAGAATTCCCCATTTGTGGCATGTCACACCATGTTCCAGAGAGTTCCCTATCTATCAGTTCTCCTGAGCCGAGAAACGTCAGATGTGCGAAGGGGAATGTGTAGGAACTGCTGAAATTCTGCTGCCTGCTGCATCCTTTGCCAAGGGATGTCTCTCTCGTTTCATCACTGGTCTTTTCCTGCTTTAGTTGAGTGTCTTGTTTCAGGTTGCTGGGGAAGACATGCACAAACAAAGAACTAACTGTAGAAGAAGTTACTTTCTCCACTCATTCTGTTTTCACTGGGCTGTATTGTAGGTCTGAGAGAAATGCTGAAAAACAGAGGAATCCTATCATGCTGCTTACACCCAGAGAAGGTTCTTTAATATGTCAGTTCCAAACGTCCTTCAAGCGGAGACTTAAATTAACCATATCAACAGTTATACTAGACAGTCCAACTAGAGCCTTGTAGTTCCTCACAGACGGAAGACTGCAAGAAAATGGCGCAAATCCAAACTTCAGATCCACTATCAAATCCATAGAGATGCCCCGCACATATAATTCTGTATTATGCAAAGCAAGACAGTCTCTCTTCTCTAACATCATCAGTAGAGAGCAGAGAAAAGGGCCCTTGTCATAGGGCTTACAATCCCCTGGGAGGAGGGCAGGACAGCAGCCCATGAGAGAAAAGAAAAACATTTTTTTTATTTGGCAAAGGAGGAGAAAGCCTGAAGGAGCAGGAAAGAAGGCAGAGAAAGCCAGCTGCTGGCTGTGCCTTCGGAGGAAGAATAATGTTTGGGGGACGACACCCCTGTAAAGGCAGCTGCAGAGGGGTGTCTAGGAGATGTACCCAACGCACCACTGCCCCCATGCTGGAGATGTGCTGGAATAGGGGGCGAAACATCACCTCCAGCTGACGACCCAAAGATAGGTGCGACAGGCTGAAATGCTAAAGCAGGAAGTAGTACCTTACCTCCACAATTTTATAAAGACTATTTGTTTGCTATCGGCAGGAGTCGAGAAGTTAACTAACCTACCCTTCACAGTTGATACCTGAACTAATTAACAATTAACTCTGTGATTTAGTGCAATGGGTTTGCATATTTTTTCAAAAGTAAAATTGATCAAACCAGGGAGAACATATCCTCTCAATTACTAATAACGCAACAAAGACTCAACTTGGATGTGAGAAGTTTTTTGATAGACAATGAAACTGGACATTTTTTAGAATCTGACATCTTGCACATAGATTCTTCATCTTGCACAAAGATTCTTTGCCTACCGACTATTTAAAATGTGTTTCTCGCCTTTTAAGCAGCATATGGGCGTTTTGTAAATGGTTATTGCAGTCTGGCACTTTTCCTAAGTCCCTGGAAACAGCTGTTATATGCCACGCTCTCAGTAATGAGAAAAGACCCAAACGCACAACAACTACACAAGATTAAGACGCCTGGCTTACAGAAACACAGAGTACAGCCAGGCAAGAAACAGCGTATATATATATACACACACGCACACGGACACACACATGCACACACACACACACACACACACACACACACACACACACACACACACACACACACACACACACACACACACAGGACTGGTCTAACCCTAGGTCTTAAATACACACAGTAACAAGGTAACAAGAGACAGGCGGGCATGGAAGGACAATGGAACCAGGAAGTAACACAAGGAGCAAGAACAGTGAGGTGGACACAGAGAGAAGAGAAAAAGACACATGACACAGTAATCAAAGGATCACATAGAAACCAAGAAAGTACAGGAAGTAAACACACACACACACACACACACACACACAAACACACACACACACACACACACACACACACACACACACACACACACACACACACACACACACACACACACACACACACACACACACACACACACACACACACACACACACAAACACACAAGACTACTACAAAATAAAAGACCAAGGAACAAAGATAAAATAACAAAGAACATAAGACATAAGACCGTGTAGACTGTGACAGTTCTAAAACCTTCATTATTCAACCTTTACACTCTCTCTTGGACAAATCATGAAAAACAATAAGATGTCTTATCATAGCTATGCTGATGACATCTAAATGTACTTAGCCTCTCACCTAACGCCTATGGTCCCCTAGAATCTCTTCGTTACTGCATTGATTGATTTAACAGCTGAATAAGGACAAAACTGGAATAATCTTATTTGGGAAAAATGAGAAAAGACT
>NC_045166.1:13758682-13766182 GCF_900700415.2 Clupea harengus
TGTGTGTGTGTGTGTGTGTATCCGCTCTGATTACCCTCCACCCAAGAGCCCCCACTCATTTACTGTGTGCTTTTACAGCAGCTGTATAATCAGACAATCATACCCCCACACGCCCTCTGTCAGGCAGTCTCACAGCATCACCCTCGGCAGCTCAGAGACACCAGCTAGCAGAGTGTGTGTGTGTGTATGTGTGTGTGTGTGTGTGTGTGTTACTACAGCTCTGAAACACCATTGAGCAGTGTGTGTGTGTGTGTGTGTGTTACTACAGCTCTGAGACACCAGCGAGCAGTGTGTGTGTGTGTGTGTGTGTGTGTGTGTGTGTGTGTGTGTGTGTGTGCGTGTGAATGTGTGTGTGTGCATCTGTGCACCATAGTTTCTGAGATGCTGGTGAGCAGAATGAAGGTTAGTACAAACAGGCAGCTTATCCTGTGGTGTTGTGAGAGAGCCCTAGTGTAATAGAAGAGAGAGGCGAGAGACAGACTGTTCCGGATGTTAATACATGCAGGTGCCAGAGTTAGGAGACTGTGGATGTTATCTCCATCCTAGAGTGAGGCAGATGCTGAACCATCCTGACCTTAATCTGGCCCTTATCTTGTGTGGAGTTCAACCTGTTCTGGCCCTGATCTGGCCCTGATACGGCCCTGATGTGGCACGGATATGGCCAGTCACCTGCTCTAACGAAACGATCAGCATCTCATTTAAAATCCACCCCAGCTATATGAATGACAGAGGAAGCTGAGCTGAATACCTACTAAATGGAACCCTAATTAAATACGAGTTAAAGTTGATAGGAAGCATGTTGCACTCCACACAAATTGAGGCCCACACAGGCACAATGGAAACATGATTGACACATAGGGATAAAAACACACTTGTCTTTGCGTGTCAGAGAGATAAAGAGAGCCAGGCATAGTATTTGACCGAGAAATGAACTATGCAAACTAGTGGAAAGTTCAAGTTTGCACAGTTAGGCTGTGGTTCATTATGAATAAGTGGCAGCCCTCAAGCGTTCTGTTTAAAACAAACCTATTCACATGCAGGATGCTCAATACAGAACGCTCTGTGAATAAATATTAATTCCATTTGAAATGTATGAAACCTTTTTCCAAATATATGTAATAGTGTTTTTGCACTGTATTTTGAGCGCAGTCATCTGTAGGTTTATCTGTACTCATCTGGGAGTTAGAGTAGGTTTAACTCCCTCCCAATGTTCCACAGAATCAGGACCTTCCCACCATGCATCTCTCTCTCTCTGTCTCTCTGCAGTAACACGGAGCTGTCAGGTGTCGTCAGATGACGGCGCCTTTCATCTGATATGTAATCAGGAGAGGTAATGTAGGTTAGCGAGCAGGGTGTGTGTGTGTGTGTGTGTGATTAAATACCAGATTTCACATTCCCTGCTTTGACAGATGCTTTATTAATGACATGTCTGAGTCGCTCAGCGTAATGGTTAGTATGCGCTGTCTGACTCCTGTGTCTCAGGTAGGTGTGTGTGTGTGTGTGTCAGGCTTTACTTATGAAAGGAACACGGGAATAAAAACATGTAGGCAAAACAAAGCAGAGAGCGAAACAGAATCCAGAACAAGGGCAGGGAACAAAAGACACTAACACACACAAAAGGCAGTACGAGTACATAAGGCAGAAAGGCCAACAGGGAATCAAGAAACCACAGGCTATAAATACACAGACCAATTACACACAATGAGAAACACAATGGGAAACAGGTCAGCACACAAGAAATGGGGGGAAACTAACACTGACAGGAAGTGACATGTGACAGGTCAGGGGCGGAGACAAAAACACATTGAACAACAGAACAACAGAAACACAAGACAAAGGAACGACAAAATGGTGTGTGTGTGTGTGTACTGGTCTGTACCGGTGTGTACTGGTCTATACTGTGGTGTACTGGTCTGTACTGGTCTGTACCGGTCTGTACTGTGGTGTACTGGTCTGTACCGGTCTGTACCGGTCTGTACTGGTCTGTACCGGTCTGTACGGGTCTGTACCGGTCTGTACCGGTCTGTTGCAGACCAACAAAACAGCCTCTGTGTCACATTCCCTCTATGCTTCCGTGTCTATCTGTGTGCCTCCCTGTCTGCGTGCCTGTGTGCCTGTCTGTGTGCATGTCTGTCTGTGTGCCTATTTGTCTGTGTCTGTTTGCTTGCATGTCTGTCTTTCTATGTGCTTGTATGTCTGTCTGTCTGTCTGTCTCCTTGTATATGTGTCTCTGTGTGTCTTTTTATTTGTGTATGTTTCTCTGTCTGCCTGTCTGTCCATGCGTGTGGGGGTCATGGAGCCTGTCAGAGGATCCCAGCCCCGCATCTGAAACCCAAACGAAATCTTACAGCATTTTCACCAAGCAGGAAAAATATTCAAATTTCGCCGGAGAGGAAAGTGGATTACGGGCTCATGAGTGGACTCTGTGTTGTTTGCCGCAGATCTTTGGCTGGGGGAGCCGCACGTGGGACTGAGCGCTCCTGACATCTCACCTCAGGGAAAGTGCGCTCAACAATGCTTCGGCTACTGTCCTGGACGTGTAATCCAGCTGGTCATGTGTAATCCAACTGGTCATGTGTAATCCAACTGGTCATTTGTAATCCAACTATGGTTCGATGATCGATTGCAGCAAACTTACCAGTTATGATCTCTGGGTTCAAGGTAGCCTAAAGTCAGTTAAGGTAAGTCTGTGTCTTAAAATTATGGTTTTTTTCCTTAATTTTATCATCAAATGTCTTGTTCTGTGCTGAGGAACATTAGATATCTGGTTCTATGCTGAAAGATATTAGACATAGGGAACTCGGGAAACCCTGTGAAGGACATTAGACATGGGGAACCCTGCCCCTGTTCTGTGCTGAAGGACATTAGACATGGAGAACCCTGGCCTGTTCTCCTGCTCTATGCTAAAGGATAGTAGACTGAACTCTCCACCCGCCCCCGCCCCATCTCCCACTCCCCCAATCTCTCTCTCTCTCCCCTCTCCATCCCTTTCTCTTTCTCCCCTCCCCATCTCTCCCTCCCTCTCTCTACCACTCGCTGTCCTTCCCTCCTCTCCTCTCCCTCCCTCTCTCTCTGTTTCTTGAGTAAGGCTGCATTACAGCAGAGGGCTGGGCTGAGAGCCTGGCATGCATGGCATTGGTATTCCTGGGAGGCCTGGCCATGCTAAAGCACCTCTTTTGTACCTCAGGCGCATAGTAAGAAGCAGTCTTTACCCTGGCGATCTGCCTCTTTGACTTCAAAGAGCCCCTGCGTGGAGAAAGATCCTATTATGCTGGGCGATGTGGAGCCGAGCGGCCGGCCTGCCTGCCTGCCTGCCTGCCTGCCTGCTCTGCAGCCATTACAGGGAGAAGAGGAGGGGTAGGAGATCACAGCTCTAAGGGGGGCACAGCACTGAATTAACACCTATCTGCTTCAGAGTGTGTGTGTGTGTGTAGAGGGAGGTCGCTGGTTGTATGTCTGAGCGGGACACTTTTGGGTGCGTCAGGGGGGTATCAGTGTGTGTATATAAGAGTAGTGAAATGTGAATATTAAAGATGGCTGTTCATGTACGGATGTGTTGCTGCGAGATGAAGTGTGTGTGTGTGTGTGTGTGTGTGTGTGTGTGTGTTTGCGTGTGTGTGTATGTGCGTGTGTGCAAGCGTGTGTGTATGTGTGTGTGTGTGTGTGTGTGTGTGTGCATGTGTGTGTGTGTGTGTGTGTGTGTGTGTGTGCGCGTGTGTGTCTGCATGTGTGCATGTATGCATGTGTGCATGTGTGTCTGCAATGTGTGTGTGTGTGTGTGTGTGTGTGTGTGTGTGTGTGTGTGTGACAGAGTGAGTAAATACTGTAGGGAATGTGTGTCCCTACTCAGTTCACCCAGTGAAGTGAATTTAGATGCTAATCCGGTGGTTTACTCACATCATCTCTGTCATGTGGAGAATCAAAGTCAGTCAAGACAGCTGATCCAAAAAAAAAAAAAAAAACATTTCAAATAGACACAGCAGATCAAAGACAGCCTTTCCGGTATTGTGAAGTCAATTATGGTATTGAAACCAGGCATTCATCCAAGGACTGCAGGAAAGAACTGCCGCTTCCTCCTGAGTGACTGACTTGAAATGTACATCAGGTCACTGACCCTAAACACAACCACGTCCCTTCCTACCTCCCCTCATAATCATGTAAAACATTTATTTTAATTTAAAACCCACCTAACTACAGCATGCAAGAGTCGATTTCTATCACAACTGGTTTACACTTTACACATTAACTACTCACACTTTACACATTAAATACTCACACTTAACATATTAACTACTCATACTTTACACAATAAATACGCACACTTAACACATTAACTAGTCACACTTTAACTACTCACACTTTACACATTAACTATTTACACTCTACACTAGGCATGTCTCTATAGTCCCTGTACATGCTCTGATAGCCTTCATCATTACAGCCTCAAGCTTCTTGCATTGGCTTTAGTCTACCAGTTACATGATAATAAACCAGCTTTCTAAAATAATAAGTTTCAGCAAGAGACTAAAACATACGACTGTCCAAAGCGTTTCCTGTAAATATTTGTATGCCTACGTGTTCCTATATGTGCCTGAAGAGGTCCTCCTCCGTAGGTGACTGTCTGTGGCAGGGGGTGGATTGCTGCAGTGTTTAAGGAACATTATATACATAGACTCTTCAAGGGCCTACTCTCAAACTGTGTTTGTGTATGTGTGTGTGTGTGTGTGTGTGTGTTTGAATGTGTGTGTGCGTGTGTGTTTGCATGTGTGTGTGCGTGTGTACGTGTTTGTGTGTGTGCATGCATGTGTGTGTGTGTGTGTGTGTGGGTGGGTGTGCATGAGTGTGTGCGTGTATGCATGCATGTGTGTGTGTGTGTGTGCGCATGTGTGTGTGTGTGTGCTTGTTTTTGTGTGTATGTGCATGTGTGTGTCTGTGTGTGTGTGTGTGTGTCTGTTCATATGTGTGTGTGTGTGCATGTTTGTGTGTATGTGCATGTGCCTGTGTGTTTGTGTGTGTGTGTGTGTGTGTGTGTGTGTGTGTGTCCCTCAGTAACCTGCTTGTTGATAGGCAAAGTGCTTTAGCAGAAAATAAAAGACAAACAGGTGATGGGATGTGGAATCCATCTCCAAACACACACTGCTGCATGGCCCCTCTAACCTGCACACACACACACACACACACACACACACACACACACACACAAACACACACACACACACACACACACACACACACACACAGGGGCGTAACTATAGGGGGTGCAGCAGGTGCGGCCGTTGGGCCCGTGGGTCTTGGGGGCCTGTAGCCGGGGCCCATAGACATATTTATGTCAATCTAAATAGTCTGAATAGCCAAGTCGCATTGCGAAAAATACTGATGTATACCCATATTCAGCAAAATAATTACACTGGCAAAAATAGCTAACCTACCATGACAGTTTCAAGTGTTATAGGCTGAATATGTGCGCGGGGGGAGGGGGCGTAGTGGCGGCGGCGGTTACAAACATGAAAAAAAAACGGCGGGGTACGTAGCTGTAGATTGAATGTCTGAAGGGGTACGGGACTGTAAAATGTTTGGG
The DNA here is from genome assembly GCF_900700415.2 of Clupea harengus. Classification (NCBI taxonomy): domain Eukaryota; kingdom Metazoa; phylum Chordata; class Actinopteri; order Clupeiformes; family Clupeidae; genus Clupea; species Clupea harengus. The sequence goes on from NC_045166.1 coordinate 13,764,261, forward strand.
AACCACTGCCTTACGCCACTGACTAGGGCCCGTCATAATAGCCTGCACCTGGGCCCGTCGTAACTATGTTACGCCACTGCACACACACACACACACACACACACACACACACAGACACACACATACACACAAACACACACACACAGACACACACACACACACACACACACAGACACACACACACACAAACACACACACAGATACACGCACACACACACACACACACACACACACACACACACACACAGACAGACACACACACACACACAGACAGACACACACACACACACACTGTAGTGGCGAAATCTTGCAAATTTGTTTGACCACTTCTTGGAGTTCCGGCGATTGTATCTTGACGCTTGATTTAAATAGAGTCCAGGAGACGTGGATATAATGAACTTTCCATTCCATTTATTTCGTACATAAATCAAGTACATTAAAGTCTTTGTTTTGTACTTCTTTGTTTCGTTCTAATCAGTTCAGCTCAGTTCAAGGCTCTGCACGTTTCACGGTTCCCGCTTCACGGTCACGGTCAATGATGTTATGCGCAGGCCGGAACCCTCCTCTCTCCTTGGCCTGGCACACCTTTATCCTAATGCCAGTAAATGTCTGACCTATAGGGGGCCAAGGTTATTATAGTTTTGCATTTTTCACTAGTTTTTATTTTTATTTCGTTTTGACTTTTTGTTTTCAATTTCAGTTTAGTTTTAATTCGTTTTTAAAGCGGGTTTGCTAGTTTAGTTTAGTTTCTATTTTTTGAAAATGCTTAGTTTGAGTTTAGTTTTTATTAGTTTCAGTATTAGTTTTAGTCTTTACCACGGAATGCAACAGACCGGGGGGGGGGCAGTCAGGGAAGCTTAATTTTTTTGCTTGCAAAACAAAATGCTCCAAATGAATAGAAGATACAAGCTATAATAAATAATATGTAATAAAAACTCACCAAACATACCATTTAAAAAAAAATATTCACTTAGGTCAGAGGAACAGCCATCCACAAAAGACAACTATGAAAGATTTGTGTCAGACGTGTGTCAGTCACAATTTGCGCATGTCCTGTTCAAACAGACAGGGAGACGGTGAGGCAGCGACGAGCTGTGCCTCATCTTAGATTGCGCAATCCCTCACAAACTGGGTTGAGCGCATGCGTAGAACCTATTTAGTTTTGCTGATCTGCCGTAAAGCCGCAGTGAAAAAGCACGGAGAGGAGGCAAACAGTACATCTGCTTCAATGAAGGGAGCATGCGAGAGCCCACCGGTCGGGTTTATGCTTGTTCTGCCGTTACTCTTCTTATATTTGACCTTGACTACGAAAATGGAAGATTCTATAGCTAAGCTAAAACATTTCTCATAACTGGACTTTCAATCAAAACGTGAATTGATCAATAATGGGAGACCAATGCCGTAGCTAAAAGGTATGCTTCAAACGACGGGACAGAAGATAACTCGATCGACTTCTCACACCCAAAGCCAAATTGCTTTGAAAATATTTTGAACCTCAAGAATAGATTTTGGTTTTGGACGTACAGCGGAGACCCTCAGGGGGCCTGTGCAACTTCGTAAGAGTTCATATTCACGAGTGCATAATCACACATATCAACACGAGTTCATCACAAGCTAGCAGCTGCCAACTGTATGTAGCCACCTTACCAGACTATGTGTGTAAAGAATCCTGATATGAAGAACAACCAGTAGTCAAAGTGCAAGCTGCCAATTGAATGGTGATTTAAGCTACTGTATTCGGCTTATATATTTGTAAATCTGACTCTGAAGTGCCTCACCAGCCAAGAACCTCACCGCACGTTACTGTTCCAAGTAGTCCCAAATAGGACTCTGTTGCTTTCTCCCGATTTTTGCCGCCATGAAGGTGAGGGGCGTGTATTAAAAGTGGTATGGCGGAAGATAAACTATAAGGCTATGTATGA
>NC_045166.1:13781182-13783682 GCF_900700415.2 Clupea harengus
ACACCACACACACTAGAGACTGGGGATGGGGGTGGAATTACAGGGTGTCAGGAACTCAGATTAGCTGTCACTCATTCGGCACCGTCCTGCCTGTCAGCCCAAAGCCATCTAAAGCTGGGACACAGGTGTATGCATGTGTGGAGGCGGGGAGGGGGGGTTGGGGGAATAGAATGTGTGTCTGTCTGTGTGTGTGTCCGTCCATGATTGAGCGTGTGTGTAGTGTGTGTTTGTCCATGTTCCCATCCATGAGTATATGTGTGTGTATAGTTTGTCTTAGCGTGTGTGTTAAAAGTTTGTCTTTGTGTGTGTATTTAGTTTGTCTTGGTGTGTGTATGTGTTAATAGTTTGTCTTTGTGCGTGTGTGTGTGTGTAATTTGTCTTTGTGTGTATGTGTATGTGTATGTGTGTTGTGCGTGTGCGTGTGCGTGCGTAAGTGTGTCTGTGTCTGTCTGTATGTGTGTATAGCTTGTCTTTGTGTGTGTGTGTAGTTTGTCTTTGCGTGTGTAACTAGTGTACTAGTTTAGTGTGAGTGTGTGTATGTAGGCTGTGTGTGTGAGTGTGTGTTTGTATGTGTTTGTAGGCTGTGTGTGTTTGTGTGTTTGTGTGTGAGTATGTAGGCCGTGTTTGTATGTGTTTGTGTTTGAGTGTGTGTGTGTAGGCTCTGTTTGTGTGTCTTTGAATGTGTGTGTGTATGTGTGTGTGTGTGTAGGAGCCTTGGGCAAGTAATTTCCCACACATCCCTACCAGTTAAATCTCCCCTGTCTGCTTCCTGCCCGTGTTCCTTCTGTCAGTCCCACGTTTATTTTTTTATTTTTTTTCCGCCTGTGGAAATTGAAAACCAAGGAAATAGCTTCCCCTCTATTCTCTGTCCGTCTGTCTCTCTGCCTGTTTGTCTCTCTGCCTGTCTGTCTTTCGGCCTGTCTTTCTCTCTGCCTGTCTATTCTCTCCCCGTCTGTTTCTCTGCCTCTGTCTCTCTGCCCGTCTCTCTCTCTGCCCGTCTGTCTCTCTGCCTGGCTGTCTTTCTGCCTGTCTGTCTCTCTGAGTGTCTGTCTCTCTGCCCTCAGATCCAGTCTGCTGCTACTGCTCTCTCCGCTCCCCCTCTGAGCGATGAAGAACAGAGACACGCTGGAAAAACACCGATCCAGAGAGCTTCAACTGATCAAGTCCAACGTGTATGCAGATCAAACATTCTTAATTAGGGGGGAGATCTCATCTGCAGTTGTGTCATATGTGCTTGTCTGTGGAGCTCCAAACAGCCTTCACTTGCGCTGAATCCCGCACAGCACCCGTGACGTGCAGTACAGCACATCTTCTCATTAGCAAACACAGGGGGAGTTGAGACTGAGACTATGAAACGATGCCTGTTACTGAGGTTACTGAAGGGTGCTGAGGTGGGAATGTCATCATGTATCTGGTCCAGTGGAGGAGACAGATGGGTACCACTGTATTTAGATAGTCCCCCTACAGACACATTACAGATGTGTGACCCACTGTATTTAGATAGTCCCCCTACAGAGACATTACAGATGTGTGACCCACTGTATTTAGATCGTCCCCCTACAGAGACATTACAGATGTGTGACCCACTGTATTTAGATAGTCCCCCTACAGAGACATTACAGATGTGTAACCCACTGTATTTAGATAGTCCCCCTACAGACACATTACAGATGTGTGACCCACTGTATTTAGATAGTCCCCCTACAGACACATTACAGATTTGTAACTCACCTTAAAACTGGTTACTTAAGGCATTTTTAGTTGTTGCCAAAGAAAGAACCAGAAGGAAACAGGATTAATTGGCATGTTATTTGTATTTTATTATCTTTTGGTCTAGTTAAAGGTCACTATTTTCTGAAAGTCTTTTCTATTGACATTGACAATGGCATTTCCTGTAGAGGGCCAGTCCTCTGGTACAATAAATGCATGGTTAGACTTTAACTGAATAATTGGGTTTGTAAAGAAACATAAAGTGGAAACTGTTGTTTATTTTGAAGCATTTTGTTAGTTGTCATTTAATTTAAGCCTATATTGAGTAAAGGTGCTACACAAATGGTTGGTTGAAATTCAAGTTCAGTCTTCCACTGAACATCACCTTAACCAAACCCAAACCCTAACCCTCAACAAGAATTGTAGTTACCAACTATAGTTGTTATTTCAACACTAATCTGAGCATCTATAGATAGTCTATAGGGGACCATCCAGATAAAGTGTGACTGATTTATACTGGTTAGTTAGAGCTTATACACCAAGGAAGCTCGCTTTAAAGTAGCTTTACCTTTAGCTTTTATACTGAACATCCTCATTCACCTATATGTATGTGCAACAGAGAGAGGTCAATATACTGGAGAAGAGTGAGACAGAGAGAGGTCAATATACTGGAGAAGAGTGAGACAGAGATAGGTCAATATACTGGACAAGAGTGAGACAGAGAGAGGTCAATATACTGGACAAGAGTGAGACAGAGAGAGGTCAATATACTGGAGAAGAGTGAGACAGA
>NC_045166.1:13791182-13851182 GCF_900700415.2 Clupea harengus
CCCTGCTTGATGCTGTCCAGGCGTAGGCTTGCTAAAAAACCAGCACACAGTCTGTACCGTGGCTGTTTGTTTGTCACAGGTGGCTAAGAAATGTGCACAGGCCATCACAGAAGGCGTCTGCGTAGGGATTTTTTTTTTGATCAATCGTCTGTGATTATTGTCTGAAAGCTTTTTAACGGTTCAGATTAATGCTGGGTGAGGAGCTCACTTCAGAGGATGAGAATTGGGAAAGAGAGAGAGAGAGAGTGTGTGAGGATGTTTTTTATCTTTCTTCAAAGAATGGTCCTTGTGCCTTGAGGAAGACTACAGAGAAGAGAGCTGAGAAACGGCCAGTAAAGCACAGCACAAGCGATGTCTTCAGCGAACGGGCAAGATGCAGTCACAGGAGAGAAAACTGGCTTTTTTAAAGTCATTATAATTCAATGCTGCATCCATTCCAGCAGAGCATAGCATGAGCAATGCTAAGGTCCTGAGCTTGGTCTTCAGGGAAGGGGAAAAAAACCCTGTGAAGTGTGCCTTCAGTCTACTTTATGCTGATTCGGATAAAACCTTTTCGCCACACTCCAGCTAAAAGTTTTGACTACATTCAGATTCAGCCCATAGGCTTGGCAATAGTGTGACTCTTAAGCCGTAATACATGTGAGTCAGTGGTGTGTCACTGAAATAGCCAGAGTACTGAGCTGGTTTTAACCCCCATGTCCAGTGCTGCAGGTCCACTGTGTGACTGTTAGCTTACACTAACACTAGCATGTTGCTATCATGATATAATAGCTTCTGTCTCAAGGTCTTGATGATTTACACTTTATAGTATTCAGATGGTCGGACCCTATCCTACACAATATGCTACACAACTTCAGACCCTGGTTATGTCTAAACTAGACTATTGCAGTGCAGTTTTAACAGGCCTGCTTGCATGTGTTGTGAGACCTTTGCAGTTGAATCAGAATGCGGCAGCACATTTGGTGTTTGATTAGCCAAAGAGGACACATGTAATCAGAGGTGGGTAGTAATGCGCTACGTTTACCCTGTTAAATGTACTTACCAATTTCTTTCCAATAATATTAAAGGTGTACATTTAATGCAGAATGCTTCTCACTCTTACTCGAGTACATTTACACTCAGTTACATTAGGCTACACACGTGTCGCTACTTTTTATTCACACACGCACAGATTCTAGCCTACAATGTCGTCTGCTTTGGCTACATAAACATATAGCAAACATAGGCGCCGCATTGGCCTGCTATATTGCACCAGGGCACTTGACAGTGGAAATCTTTGGAATTCAATCATGAAATATTAGTCTCTTAGCGGAAATCGGTGGAAAAATGGGCTGCATGGGGGTGTGCAAATCGTAGAACTGGATCAAGACACGGCGGCAAGAAACGTCCAAGTTTATATAGCTAATGTTAGAAAGATTAAGATCTAATAGGCTAAATTGAATGTTACAAGCCTAGTCAATGGGGCAAAAAGCTAACGCTAGCCAGCATTTAGAACTAGGACAGCAAATCGTTCCCGAGCTCATGATGTCAGAATGACCTCCCTTCAGAGCAGGTCGCCATGGTAACCTCAGAGAGTCCTCTCTCTCTCTCTTTCTCTCTCTCTCTCTCTCACTCTAATATCTTCCCCTTCCAAAGCAAACAGCGCGCTGGCAGCCTGCTATGCTCAGCTCATCCACAGTGAGTGATGGGAGCCTACGGAGCGGGGCTGAGGCTCCTGTGCTGAGTAAGGACTGGGGGGTGATTTGGGGTGGGTGGTGGCGTGAATGCAGAGGGAGGACTGAGAGACTGATTGAGAGAGATGGACTACAGACCTGACTGGCTCAAACTCATCAATGGCTCACTTAGGAGGCGCTAGGCAGCTAGCAGAGCTGACTCAGGGCTCTGGCTATATATTGGTGAGAGCTCATTGAATTTCTAATACAGCCCAAACCCTCCATTGCTTTTGTAAGTTTTCACAGGGAAATCATTTTGTATATCTTCTTTCCAGAAGATACTAGAGGCTTTAGTGCAGGGAGACCCCCCCCCCCCCATGGCACCAAAGACTCCCAAAGTATTTCTGAACTGTTAGCTTTCAACTTGTAAAAGACCATTGAGGATTAAAATGGTTTCATTTCACAGGTGCTTCCTGCTGCTGCTGTTGAGTCTTTCTGATAGAATTTTTCATTTATTTCCCAGAAGTCTGGTGGGCAGTGCGAATGTTGCTGTGTAGAGGTCATGGCAACTAGTTAAATGCCTCTGGTGTTGCCATGGGTTACATAGGTCATAGGTTACAGAGTTTCTTCTTTTAAATCCCTGTAAGAGGTCATGAAGGACGATTTAAAGTTTGTTTTGCCCTCACAGGAATACAGTTTCTGAACTATGTCAGGAATTTCTGTTGGAAGAGAAAAAGGCTAAAGTGAGCTCATTCTCCGCCACCCCTCACCCTGCATGCCCACCGGTCTCTGCTGATGTGTGCCTGACTGACAAGGCGCAGACCAACACCAGGCATGGCCATCAGGTCTTTCCAGGGAAAGCTATTTCCAGAACCAAACACACACACACACAGAGAGAGAGAGAGAGAGAAAGAGAGAAAGAGAGAGAGAGAGAGAGAGAGAGAGAGAGAGAGAGAGAGAGAGAGAGAGAGAGAGAGAAGTGACATGACCAGAGGGGCTGGGAAAAATCAGAGATGTTGGCCAGTGAGAGAGAGAGATGGTAGGCAATGAGAGAGAGAGAGACATGGTGGCCAGTGAGAGAGAGAGACGGAGAGAGAGAGAGGGAAAGAGAGAGAAGTGTCCCCACCAGAAGAGTTCTGGGAAATCAGGCCGGTGGCCCCCTTAATGTGTCTGGTCCAGAGTGTGAGCACACACAGCTAGGGGCCAGTGATTAACACAGGGACTCCCAACACCCAGCGCACCGCATGGCCAGAGTTTAAACACACCCGAAACACACACATCAGAGAGAGAGAGAGAGAGAGAGTCAGACAGAGGTTTAACACTCCTTTATTAGACCTCTGTCTAACTTTCTTTCATGATAACACGACTAAAACACATCCAGCGTTTAAATGTAACTATGTGGAGTGAGGTCTGTGTGGCAGGCCGGGGCTGAATGGAGAGAAAAAAAAATATTTTCCCCTCTGGTTGCAGCAGTGGAGGGGGAGGAGGGGGAGGAGGAGGAAGAAGAGGAGGAGGAAGAGGAGGAGGATAACTTTTTAATGACTGGGGAGAGGCTGTCATCTAGGGTGTATCGTTTTAGTGGATGTCTTTCAGTCATAAAGAGTGCCACAGCTTTCAAATTGAAAAATCGCGAGCGCACACACACACACACACACACACACACACACACACACACACACACACACACACACACACACACACACACACACTCCCACCTCACGTATCCCTGCCCCAAGAATGAGAGTCTGACACAAACACACACTCATCCACGGCATTGTTGATGAGGGCACACACACACACACACACACACACATCTGGTTGCCAGTCAACAGAAATACACACACTTATACAGACCGTCCTTATGCAAACACACACACACAAACACACACACCACACACAAAGCACACGCGTGTGCACACACAAAAACACACACGTAAATACAGGCATATGTACATTATTAATGCGCTGTGCTCATCAAATTGAAATAGAAATATGAAATAGTAAATAAATCATGCATGCAGGCCTCTGAGGTCTGAGCATGCGTGTGTGTGTGAATGTGTGTGTGTGTGTGTGTGTGTCTGAAAGGGGATGATGAATACTAAAAAACTGAAAGACTGAATGTTGGCTGTATGGAACTCTGAGGAGGGGGCTACAGAACCCAACATAAACCCGACACCCACCCACACACACACAAACAAACCCAGATGCACACACACACACACACACACACACACACACACACACACACACACCCACACACACACACACACACACACACAGCCAACAGGGATCCCCCCCCCCAAGCCGTGGAGAAATGGAGGTAGTAGTTTGGAGGTAGTATGCCCCCCCCCCCCCCCCCCCCCCCAACCACCACCACATTTACACTGACTTTCACAGATGACCTTCGTATCCCCATAGCCTCAGAACTCCCTCAGTGAAAACAGACTGTGTAGTAATTCATTCAATCATTCATTCATTCATTCATTCATTTGCTGAACATACGTAGCCTAATATTTTCATGTCAGATAAAAACAAAAATGAAACTGTTATATTACACTTTACCACTTGCACCTGAGGGCTGTTATGTGCCGGGTGTGTGTTTATAGGTGTGTGTGAGTGTGTGTGTGTGTGTGTATAGGTGTGTGTGTGTGTGTGTGTGTGTGTGTGTGTGTGTGTGTGTGTGTGTCGTAACGCATGCAGAGGTTATGTGTTCATACTGAAGCACACGTAGAACATCCAGAGAGAGGGAAAGATGGAGAACACAGGCACCTAGAACATCCAGAGAGAGGGAAAGATGGAGAACACAGGCACGTAGAACATCCAGAGAGAGGGAAAGATGGAGAACACAGGCACGTAGAACATTCAGAGAGAGAGGGAAAGATGGAGAACACAGGTACATAGAACATCCAGAGAGAGGGAAAGATGGAGAACACAGGTACATAGAACATCCAGAGAGAGGGAAAGATGGAGAACACAGGTACATAGAACATCCAGAGAGAGGGAAAGATTATCTGTGTTGCTTCAGTATGTGTGCAGTCACTCCTGTGTTACCTCATCCAGTGCGATGGCTGTTTGTGTGTGTGTGTGTGTGTGTCTGTGTGTGTTACTGTAATGTGGCAGATTGCCTGTGTTTAAGGGAAAATTACCCGGACTGTATCTGTATAGACTGAGCTGTCTATAGCTCCCTTACTCCCTCACACACACACACTTACACACACTCTGTTACACACACTAACTTACACACACTCTGTTACACACACACTCACTCACACCCACTCTGTTACTTAGAGAAGACCACTCGTGAAATGGTTAGCAGTCCACTTTCATTGGAGGATTACACTGACACACTCACACACACACATGCACACACAGTCCACTTTGACTTAAGGAATACACACGCACAGGTGGTGGTGTCAGCATGCCATCACACCTTAGCGCTGTGGAAAATATGGATGACAGGTTGTGTGATGTGTTAGGAACAGCAGTACGTGCATCCACCCCCCCCCCCCCCCCCACACACACACATACACACACTGGCACACACACACACACAACCATCACCTGTCAGACCCAGCTAGATGGAACCTCACCGTCTGTCACACAGAGCTCACAGGTCTGTTCTGAGGCCCAGATTTACTGAGGGCTTCAACTCGTCACCACAGGGTCAGAAGCAGTGGAATGGATATAAGCGACGTTATCCTGCATACAGAACTCCCTACTCTGCTGGGGAACTAAATACCACTTGTTATTAAACTGATAATAAGGATACATCAGGATACATGTCTCACTTACATACCATTTCTGGAACAATCAATATCGAATGAAATATGTGATTGGTGTCCCCCAAACATTAATATTGACACAGAATATAGCATCTATACCCATTCTACTGTTCCTCATTCTGTGCTCACAACACCAACAAATATCCAAACTACAGTACTGGTAGAATGGATAAAATATCCAAACTACAGTACTGGTAGAATGGATAATAAATAATATCCAAACTACAATAGAAAATATATATAAATTACGGTACTGATAGAATAGATAAAGGCAGAGTAGGCTTATTTTCTTAGTTCTCTCCACACCCTGTTAGAATATCATCAAAATGTACAGTAAGTGTTTCAGAGGAGTGATGAGATGGACTCCTGTTTTGCACAAAGGAACCTTTAAGAGTTCCAGTCCCACATGCTACCATTCTTTGGTAGGACCCCTAACCCTCCATCAGGAGCCCTCTGTTGAACCTTTTCAGCCTCAAAGATTGCTTAAGGACTTTTTTCTTATTCGAAACTTCAATAATGTAAAACCCATTTTTCCAACATGAGTTTAAAACAATAACATGACGGATCTCTCCTGACTTGCTGTGAATGTGATGGATAGGACTAATGCATTCATCCTGCTAGTGTACTCCTGTCATGTAGTCATCGTTTGCTGACTTTTACCTTTTCACATATTCAATTTGTGGACTGGTGTTTGGGTGTTGTGTTATGACACACACACACAGACACACACACACACACACACACACACACACACACACACACACACACACACACACACACACACACACAGAGACACAAACATGGACACACACACACATACACAGACTCACACACACACACACACACACAACATGGCCAGACAGACAAACACACTCACACCCCCCCCCCCCCCCAACACACACACACCAACTTGTGTGTTTAAATCAGTTCTGCTCTGCCACACTCTGTTTAGTAATCCTATCTGATGGGGTGAGCAGTCTGACTCAGAAAGCAGTAGATAAGCAATGAAAAATGTATGCTAATAAACCCTGAATACAGAGTAGAAATTAGGCAGCTCAGCAGCAACAAAGACAATCACAATAAACAGCCCATTCCCATACAACAATTTACTCTGAAATACTTAGTGCATCTCCGCACTGATCAGACTGAATAAAACATGAAAGAAACCTTTTCACTAGAGTATGTTCTGGATTTGTTAAATCGGACTTTATTAATTTTTAAGTCACCCACCATTTTTGAAAAGGTTGACTAAGCAGCAGCCTTATTTTCTTACGCAATTACAATCCTTGTGTGTCTGTCAGCTCAGTTCTATTCTATTCTGTTCTGTTAAGTTCAGTGTGTCTGAACGTTGTGTGTGTGTGTATGTATCTGTGTGTGTGAGCCTTGCGTGTGTGTATGTTTGTGAATGTATGTATATGTGTGTGTGTATGTATCTGTGTGTGAGTGTGTGTGTGTGTGTGTGAGTATCTCTCTGTGTGTGTGTGTGTATGTATCTATGTGTGTGAGCCTTGCGTGTGTGTATGTGTGTGTGTGTGTGTGTGTGTGTGTGTGTGTGTCCTCCATGCAGTAGAGATGCATAGCGTGTGCTTGTGAGTGACCACTCTGATGCTGCGGTCTTAATCACAGCGGTGCAAATGAAATAAATAAGTCCCAGGCGTGAAATAAACAGCATTAGCCATGAATCAGGGGAAGTGACCCCGTTAAGTGGATCTGCTCAGTAAACTGGATGGCATCTTCATGCAGGCACTTCTCCTCCGCAGGCAGGCAGAAGGAGAGGAGAGCAGGCAGGGAAAATCAATAAGACGGTAATACGTTCGGGGAGCTCCTCGCTCTCCTTTCCTCTCTGCTCCTCTCCCTCTTCCACCCACCCAATTACACGTCCCTCTTGGCCGGTGGGGGCCAGTGCTGAGGCGGCTGGCGGAGGCCACCTCTCCTCCCCTCATCTTTAATACAACATAAAGCAGCTCCAGCGGTGGCAGGAGCAGGGTGAGCGGGAGCAGGGTGCAGGGTGGGAATGAAGGAAGGGCATCTAATGATGTACTGTGGGGAAATCCTCCTCTGCAGTTAATCTCCACGTTCCACATTCATTTCCAGCGGCATTCATTCCAACTCCACTCGTTTACCCAGCTTAGCTCTCTTCTACTCTATTCCACTCTGCTCTGTTATGTTCAGTATCTCTCTGTGTGAGTGTTTATGTCTATGTGTGTGTGTGTGTGTGTGTCTATGTGTGTGGGGTGGTGGCACTGGCGTGGAGATGGCCGTACTGATATTTGATCGCAGCCGTTCTGATGACTTATCAACAGAGTTCTCTGTGTAGGATCTTCTGTGATCCATGTTGAATGGCAGCATACAGAAGCAGGCTATATAAATCTGAGTCCTGACTTTCTCTCAGTGGCCCTCCTTTCACATTCATGCCTTCTTGGGCAATTATGATAGTCTCATTCTGTTGCCACATATATATGTGTGTGTGTGTGTGTGTGAGAGCTTGTTAATACCCGGATGCTGTGCCCACTCAGACGCCAGTCTCCTCCTGAGAGGATTACAGGCAGCTCTGACATTGATTTGACACTGATGTATGTCTTTGATGCTCTTTGTGTTAACATATTTTGGATCGCAGTCATCATCATCGTGTTGACGGTTTGAAATTTGATCACCCGTTGGATGGAAACCATCAAAAGGGTAGAGAATGAGATAAGTGCCTCATCAGTGACTTATGTAAATCTGTTCCTTTATCTCTCCACCTTTTGGGGAATTGAGGGGAAAACTCTCTCTTCTCCTGCTGGGGTCGGCTGTAGATAAATTATGATCTGAAATGTTTGTGTCATCTGCTCATCATAAGGAGAGACCAGGAGCTGTCATTTAAAGGGGTGGTTGGGAGTGGTACAACCAGGAACAGGAACTGTTGAACTAAAGGGAACTCTACCCGGCTGGCCTCAAGCAGATGGGTCCCCCCTTATGTGCTGCGGTTCTGCTTAAGGTTTATTCCTGATTAACAGGGAGTTAATTTTTTCTTGCCCCTGTTGCCATTGTGCTTTTTCTAAGGGGGGTTTCAGGCACAGAGACAATTTGATTGTTTTGGCGTTATATAAATACAATTGAATTGTATTGAATTGAATTAAAACTAAACTACTGGGGAGTGGCAGAACAAAGAACAGCTCCTGTAAAGTGACTCCCAACTGTCGACCGTCGCAACGCAAATATCTAGTCATCTATTTGCTTTCAGTTCAGTTCAGTTCAGGTGAAGTCAGTATTCAATGCCAGAATAGCTGGAAGTGAATGAGAGTGTTTTGGCTGGCAGAAGTGTGGAGGCCCCTGCCGTTATCATCCCTTGGGCTGTACATCATCACGGCCCAAGGTTTCTCTCGTCCTCCGCATGATGTATTACCCTCTCTGACTCACCGCTCTCCTCTTCCTCCACCAAGCAGTCTGGCAAGGTCCAGGTTCCTCCCAGGTTCAGATATTTGATGCCTCCTCTTCCTCCTCGGAAAGAGGGAATCATCCTGCCTGTTTCGGGTATTAGATTCCTCTGCTTCCTCCGCTGAGGTGTCTGTCTGACTCCTAAAAGAGGAAGTCTTCCTCTTGGTCTCAAGTGTGTTAGACGGCTCCTCTCCTCTCCCTCTTCAGAAAGAAGGAGTCTTCCTCCCAGTTCTTCAGATATGTCTGCCTGGCTGGCTGGTGAAAGAGGGAGGCCTCCTTTGGGTGAAAAGCTCCACTGAGTCTGGGAACTTTATAAAATCAGCACGGTGTGGGGAGTAACATCTGGCGAGGACATGGTGCATGTAATATGTCTTCAGCCCCTGTGCCTCCACTGAGAGACAAGAGAGAGGGGGAGAGAGAGTGAGAAAAGAAAGAGAGATGAAGAGCGAGAGGCAGAGAGAGAAAGAGAGGGAATGGGGGAGACAGTAGAGAGTGGGAGAGGAACTGAACTAGAGAGAAAGAGAGGGAAAGAAATGAGATTAGACAAGGGGGAGACAGGGAGAGAGAGAGACAGAAAAGAGAGCTAGAGAGAAGGGAAGAAAGGGAGAGAGAAACAGAGCTACAAAGAAAGAGAGGGAGAGAGAACACAAAGAAAAAGAATCAGAGACAGATTCAGAAGAAGTAGATGAAAGAGTGTAAGGGTGGTGGAGAAAGAGTGAGATGAAAGAGTGTAAGGGTGGTGGAGAAAGAGTGAGATGAAAGAGTGTAAGGGTGGAGGAGATAGAGTGAGATTAAAGAGTGTAAGGGTGGAGGAGATAGAGTGAGATTAAAGAGTGTAAGGGTGAAGGAGATAGAGTGAGATGAAAGAGTGTAAGGGTGACCTACGGAGAGTGAGATTAAAAAGTGTAAGGGTGGAGGAGAAAGAGTTAGATGATGGGATGAAAGAAAGTTGTGGGAGAAGAGAGTCTCAAGCAGCTCTCTGCATTTTAAGAGGCATTTTTAATTAAGTACTTAGGGCCAGTGTAGAAATTCCTCTGTCAGACCTAACCAGCTCGAGGAGTGGATAAAATGCACTTGTGTTTCCTCAGCGCGCTGAATAAAAGATTACAGTGCTGGCATTAAAAAATAGATCAGTTTCTGCCCACTGAACTGGGACCAAACACAATCTGTACACCATGGAAGAGGGAGAGAGAGAGAAGAGAGAGAGAGAATGGGGGAGTAAGTGAGAGAGAGAGAGAAATAGAAAGAAAGAGAGGGGCAGAGTTAGTGAGAGAGACAGAGAAAGAGAAAGAAAGAGAGGGGCAGAGTTAGCGAGAGAGACAGAGAAAGAGAGAGAGTGTTTCAGGATGTTGATGCTGTCAGCTTGCATTTCAAGGTCACAATGTGTTACAATGCATTAGAGTTGGATTGCACTGCGCAGCCATACATGTTTGTCATTACTATGGGACTAATTGATGTGCATCGAGGGGAATATCACATGGACCGAATGGGCAAAGTGAAAATAAGAAGGGGATGGAGAGCGAGATAGAGAGAGAGAAAGAGAGAGAGAGAGAGAGAGAGAGGGAGCGAGAGAGACAGAGACAGAGCTTAGTGTCAGCGAGTTTGCATCATGCGGTTTACCCAGGAGACACACACAAGGCTTTATAGTGGTACACTCACTCAATCATTTCCCAATGCGCACCATAGCGTAACGTCTGTTTAAGACTTCTCAGCTCACAAATACCGGAAGGTCAGAATCAAGAATCCCAACACTGGGCGTCATTTGTGACTGTAATTATTCCTTGACGATCCCATCCTTCAGCTTAGGGGTTTCCATGGTTACAGTAAAAAGTGTGAAGAGCAGCGTGGTGGACAGTAGCTGAGTTTCTGCAGGCCATCGGTGGTGGCTGAGTGAGAACAGGTTGAGCTGACTGGTTGATTATCATGCAACGCTTCCCCTCTCAGGGACAGAAGGGGACGCGCCGTGTTTCAGAGCAGCGCTAACGACAGCGGACAGATCTCAGACTCAACGCCAGCGCCTGGGCCAACTTCTGGCTCCTCTCTCTCTCCACTGGGCTACAGCCAGCTGATAGGGGGGTTGGTGGGGTTGGCGAGAACACTACACACACTCCAGAGGATGAAGGGGAGCGTGAGATGAAAAATGAGCTGTGGGTAGAGAAGAAAGAACAAAGAGAGAGAGAGAGAGAGAGAGAGAAACACAGATGGACATACGCAGGACAAGAGAGAGAGAGAGGGGGGGAGTTAAAGAGAGACAAGGATGAAAAGATAGAGAGAGAGATAAAAATAGAGAAGAAAATAGAAAAGGGGAGTGAGATACAGAAAAATGGATGGAAAGAGAGACAAAGAGGGAAAAGAGAGAGAGAGAGAGGGATGGAGAGAGATGGAGAGATACACAGAGAGATGGAGTGATAGACAGACATGCTGGGGAAGAGAGTAAGAGCACCACAGGAAGCCCCATTGACTTTTCCCCTGCTGGCTGGGGCTTTCATGTGAGGTGACTGGGCACAGTGTGGACACACGGCACGGCTCTGCACCACAACACACTCCACAACACACAACGCACTCCACAATACACAACACACTGCACAACACACTCCACAACACACAACACACTTCACAATACACAACACAACACAGCGCACAACACAACACACAACACAACACCCTCCACAACACACAACACACTCCAAAACACACAACACACAACACCACACATTGCATAACACACAACACAACACACTCCACAACACACAACACACCACAACACACTGCATGACACACTCAACAACACACAACACACTCCACAACACACAACACAACACACTGCATGACACACAACACAACACACTACACAACACACAACACACTCCACGGCCCCACACCACACCACGCCCCACCTCTCTGCACCTCTCCGATGGAGCTCCTGGGTGGGAGGGGCTCCCCCTGGGGGATCATTCCTATTGGTCTTGTCGTGCTGACATCTAGCTCAAGTTCTTATCCTTGTCATCTCAGCCATACACACACAGTCCACAGTGGGACAAAACTGTGTGTGTGTGTGTGTGTGTGTTTGTGTGTGTATTGACATCGGTATTATCACCTTCAAATAGTTATTCAGATATGTTGATCGTTATAAAACCGTGCCGAGGTAACAGTAGTCCCTAATCTGGGAAGCTGCAAGATCAAACAGCAGAGGTTGGTTCAGCTCGTATTTAAAACAATCCAAACTGTCAAAGCTGAGACCTTTTGAAAACGTGGTTATGTGTCAAAGACGAAAATGAATGAGAACAAATATACAATGTCGAGTTTCTTGTTTTTTTTAATTAATTCTCTCAAAAAATAATTTATTTATAGTAGTGGGGACCCTTACATTCTTTTGGTCTGACCAACATGGTGGACGTGTTAACGTATCCCACCCAATAGACTTTAGCGGGCAATGTGGCGTCTACATTTATATGTCTTGGGTTGTATCCAGCAAGGGCCTCTGTCTCTGTTGTGACAATAGCAGAAGGTTCGCTCGGAATGCTCTCTCGCTTCTAAACACCAGTTGCCTGGTTACTGTCCACATCATCAAGGCTATATGGAATGTAACAGTAGTGGAACTGCAGACTGACATGGACACTGGTTTGATCCTAACAGTATCTCTGCAGTGTAAATGTCAGTGTACAAGGCAGGACTAGTGGATGGTATAATCCTCTTCCTTGCACTTGAAACACCCACTTAATTACAAATACAAGCTAAAGGTGATGTTAGGTTAATACAGTTAATTACATGGCTGTGTTACATTTCTCTACATATCTCATATTCACGGTTCCTCTTTGTGTCTAAATGTATTACATTTAAGGAATAGATAAATTAACCCTCATATTGATTTACTATCCAATCATTTTGGTTCCAGTGTTTTCATGACAGACAGTGGTCTAACGTTGGCAGTGTGTAATGAGATCAGAGGCCCTCATATAGTTATTTAGTGGTCACTTTGCAGACCCCACTTATTAGTTTACACTAAATGCCCTTCTGTATGATGTACTTATAGTGTACTACTGTAATATGCAATTAGTTCACAAGTAGGTCACTATATACTTTTTGTGTCAGTATATATTCTCACACAATGTGTTAATAAAGGGTAATAGTGATGTGATCCACCATGCAGTGATTGTGTACAGACAGAGAAATCTATCAGAAATACCACATGCCATAACCCGAAACATTTGATCAATAAAATCAGATAAATAGCTTATGAGTTTGTTTATGAACAAACATAAACTCTGGGGAAAAAAAGATACACCGTGTACTAAAACAGTAACAACCACAACAACCCCCCCCCCCCCCCCAGGAAAAGTAGAAAGCCTAACTTCCAGAAGTTCTCTGCAGAAAACAGGTCTGTTTGTTTGTTGTTCGTGGTCTGTGGTCTGACCCTAGAAGCTGACAAATGAAAACGTCATCAGCTTTGATGCGGGAGGGCCTCACCTGATTATCTATTTATTGCCCCCCTACCCCTCTACCCCCCCTGCCTTCCACCCTCTGCCCCCGTGTCCATTAAGGCTGGCCAGGGCTGCGGTGCTGAGGACTGCAGAGTGTGGGTGTAATTAGGATCCCCCTTGGCTCATAGCTTCTGCTTGACTAGGCTCCTCTGGGACACACACACACACACACACACCTCCCCTCCTCACTGTTAGGATGAGCATGTGTATGTGTTTGCGCGTGCGTGCGTTCGTGTGTGTGTGTGTGTGTGTGTGCGCGCGTGTGTGCGTTCGTGTGTGAGTGCTAAGCTAAGCTCCACTGGGATGCATGCCTCACCCACCTCCTCAGCACTTCACTGTCAGGAATCACACCCACTGGGCTGAGAGGGGTGTGTTTGATTGTGTGTTTGAGAGAGAGAGGAATTGTGTGAGTGTGTGTGTGTGTATGTTTAAGAGAGAGATTGTATGTGTGCATGTGTGTGTTTGATTGAGAAAGGAATTGTGTATGTGTTTGAGAGAGAGGGATTGTGTGTGTGTGAGTGTGTGTGTGTATGAGAGAGAGGGATTGTGTGTGTGTGTGTATGTATGTGTGAGAGAGATAGAGGGATTGTGTGTGTGTGTGTGTGTGTGTGAGAATGTGTGTGTGAGTGAGGGTATGACAAAGAGAGAAACAAAAAGATTGAGAGATTGTGGAAACTGTACTTTATGTATGTGCATGTGAAGGAAAAATGTGCATGACTTTGTATAGACAGATAGAGAGTGAAAGAGAGAGAGAGAGAGAGAGAGAGAGAGAGAGAGAGAGAGAGAAGGAGGGCGAGGGTGGGAGTCTATCTGAAGCTACTGAGGGTGGTTTTTGAAAGCGACTATACATTACATACATATTACATTACATTACATGATACGTTACACTTCCATCAATGTTACACAGTGTTTCTGTGGTGCACATACACACATCAATGCTGGAATGTAAACACAGTAGCATATGGTGAGGGGACCCCTTGGGGCGCCTGCTTTGTGCAGACATCAGTGTTTCACACTTTCACAGAGTTCGGATGTGGACTAATATGATGACAAATACTCCAAACAGGAGAAACTTCTCTTCAGATGGGTGCATTTAAGGTCTTCCTCCTCCCCCTCCAGTCTTACCCCCGCACTCTGGCAAGGGATGCGGCTGCGTGATCCTCACTAGATTACACCCTGCCCATCGAGCCACTGGCAGCTCCAAGTGTGAACCAAAATGGCTGTATCTGGATACCCATTGCCTTTCCCCACTAATTGAAACAATTGGTTTCCGTCTCCATCTTAAGGATAGAGACCGAGGGATAGACAGAGAGAGAAAAAGAGAGTTCGAGACTGAGCCAAAGAGAGAAAGAGAGAAAAGAGAGATAGAGACCAAGGCAAAGAGAGAGAGAGATAGATAGAGAGAGAAAAAGAAAGAGACTGACAAAAGCAGAAATAGAGCCAGAACCCAAAACAGAGACAGAAAGGGACAGAGATGCAGACAGAAGAGGAGACAGTGCAGTGGCGGCGCCAGACATTTTTTTCTGCAGGTGCTATGGGGGAGCTTGGCGTTTTAGTGAGGGTGCTATGAAATGAGGATGATAGCCTATGCGTCACATGGTTCTCTACTACAACAACTTTACATGTTTGCTCTCTGTGGTCCATGAAAAGCGCTAAACAAACCGATTGTATTATTATTCCGACAGACGCGCACATCTGCGACGGTCACTGACAAAAGGCATACAGCATGTTATACAGCATGAGTCCGCAATCCCAAATACCTAACTTACTTTAAAACACTTGTGGTAGTGAGGATTAAAGTTGGGCGACAGGTGACCACTACCATGTCAGATAGAGGGAAATTAATCTTGGAATAGCAGATAGAATTAAATAAAACAGTCAAAGAGTCAGAAATGCGTTAAAAAGGTATATATTATTTCAGTTCACAATCATCAGTAATCACATAGAACCTTATGTATACCTAGCACACATACAGACTGCTTGTCTTAGGCTAAAGAGTTTCGGATTTTTTTAAATCCAAAAAAGAGGAAAAAGGCAAAAAGTTAAAATCTTCGGCAAAAAAGGGCATCTTCGTTGCTAATCAACCGAAACGAGTCTTCAGCGACACAGGGCAATCAATGCATGCAACAAATCAGACAGCTTTCTTTAATGTTACACAGCTAACAATACCTTAGTTGCATTGTAGGCTACTCCAACCACGCAAACTGTCCCAACCAGCTTTTACAAAAACTCCTTTGTTGGACTCCAAAGGTGGATATTTCTGGAGTTTTGGTCTTCTCGGACCATTCTGAGCGTTCATGCTAATGTCACTGATGCTGCTAGCACCATGGTTAGCACCCTAAGTAGTGGTGGAGGGTTGACCTCCTTGACCACAGCGTTCCTCTCCTTAAAAATCCACACCAGATACCCCTGGCATTTCTTCTTCTTCTTCTACGTCACTCTTGTTTCTTAATGGTTCTTCCAAACATGGACATTTAGGTAGCAAAAACCGATGCATTGTTGATATTCACTTGAAACTACCACGCACTAGCTCGCTTTCTCCTTCAACCGTCCGGTATGGAGTTAGATTTGTTTCATAATTCACAAACAAACGAAACGCGATTCAAACAAACGAAACGCGGGTCACAAACAAACGAAACGCGATTCAAACGAACAAACCGCGATTTACAAACACACGAAACACGAATGGCAGGATCCATGTTTAGTCATTTTAAGTGTTCCCTAGGCTAACGTTTAGCAAGCTAGCTAGTCAATGTCTAACATAACATTGGCCTTGCTAACATGGATAGAGCTACGCTTGCTGAATTAGTTTGCTCTCTAGCCAGGTAACATCTTACATGGGACTTTAGTGAACAGATCATTAAAACGTTTTTTTTTTTTTACAAAGCAGGGGCTGTCAAGTCAAGTGGAGGCATCAGCACATGTTCTTGTGCAAGCCCTAGCTAGGAATATTTCCCCAATGCCAGAGAGATGAGCAGCAGAGAGCATAGTTAGGGCTGTAACTATGGCCCCTACCATACCTAATGCCACCAATACTAGGGTGAGACAGGCTATGAGAATGTAATAAATACATAGTGCACAGACACACATAAGGTGCTTCAGAATTCTACGGAATATTAGCCTAAATTCGAATGAATGGACCATCCCAGCATTCAGATGTCTGCTATAATTTACATTGGGCATGAAATTACCAATTTCTAGCTACCGATGCTTAACTACCAAGCTACTGCCACACAATTTTATTATTTTGACATGCCACACAATTTAACCATGTAAGATGTGGCTAGAGAGCAAACATATGCAGCAAGCGTAGCTCTATCCATGTTAGCAAGGCCTAGCTTGCTAAACGTTAGTCTAGGAAACACTTAAAATGACTAAACATGGATCCTGCCATTCTCAAGAATATTCAACCATGTATGATAATCGGTTTAATAAGATTAACAAGCTATATTTCTCTAACATTTAGTGGGCAGCTAACAGATGCCATTGCTCGTGATCTGAGACGATGTCCATAACTATGACGGGTGGTTTGTAGTCCACATAGACACTATAATGTGATTGGCTAAAATTGGAAGAGATCTGATAGGCTGCAGAGAATATCTTTTAGAAAAAATGCATTTGTGAATCTAAATGCGTTAGGAAAGTTCCAAAAATCCAGACAGACGAATGCAGGGATTTGTAACTCGTGTTCGTCAGGTTGCAAACAAATGTCATGGGGTAATTTATTTGTGAATCACGTTTCGTTCGTTTGAATCGCGTTTCGTTTGTTTGTGACTCGTGTTTCGTTTGTTTGAATCGCGTTTCGTTTGTTTGTGAATTATGAAACAAATCTAACTCCATAGTCCGGTAACGTCAACATTCAAGCCTGCGACGTGAAAGTTGGGTCAAAGGTTATGACAGAATGATTGCTCTGTTTCTAAAACAATCTGTTCATTTCAATCTGTTATTATTTTCTTTGTGAGTTAAATATTATTATCACACAATAAATAACGCAGAATGAAATTAAATAACAATAATAAATAAACCATTATTTTCTTGGGGGTGCTATGAGGGTGCTATGGCTAATCCAGGGGGAGCTAGAGCACCCCCTAGCCCCCCCCCCCCCTGGCGCCGCCCCTGAGACAGTGCCAAAGTTATAGAGAAAGACAGACAAACAGACAGGGATAGAGAAATACAGACAAACAGACAGAGACAGATAGACAGGGAAAGATCTGTTATGTAGGACAAGGTGTTAATATCCCTTTCTGCATACTCGAGACTCTGTGGGTTGGTCGAATGATTGATGGCATCCTATGGGTTGTCAAGTGGGCGCCCTCCTTCTTCGATGTTTCGCTGATTGACCCACGACACCTCCAGAGGGTTCAGCAGTGAGATCCGGCGTCCCGGGCTCACTCCCTAGATGCCATCACTCATCCGACAGCCCAGGCGGAGTCCTTCCTCTTTATCCACAGCCACTGACTTCCCTTTTCAGCAGCCCTGGAAAGGTCTTTGACTGCCTACCTGTGGGCCTTCCCCCGCACTCCCATCTCTCGAAGAAGCCTGGATGTTGAGGTGGCTACAAATCCTCTGCAGCCTACTTCAACTGGGCAGACCTTAGCTTTCCAGCCTCGTTGTTGTGCGTCTGCTGCAAGGTCCGCATACCTTAGCTTCTTGCGCTCGTAAGCCTCTTCCACCGCACTCTCCCAGGGCACCGTGAGCTCGACGATATAGACCTGCTTGAGTGAGGCCGACCAAAGCACAAGGTCTGGTCGCAGATTTGATGTTGCTATTTCTGCTGGAAATCGGAGCTTCTGGCCTAGGTCTGCCAGCATCTTCCAGTCCCGTGCCCCACCTAGCTGTCCAGTTTCTGGTCTTGTGGTGGTGAGAGTGGCTTGGCCCCCGCCCTCCCGGACAAATGTTGTTGCCGGCCTACGAGATGGTGGAGGAAGGGCATTGACGCTCATCCGTCGACTCTCCATCACTGCCGCAAGACACTGTAGCACCTGGTTGTGCCGCCAGGTGTACCGGCCTTGAGTGAGGCCGGTCTTGCAGCCCACCAGGATGTGCTTTAGTGTAGCTGGAGTCGGGCAGAGGGAGCATGTCGGGTCTTCTCCGTACCACTGGCTAAGATTCTTGGGAGACGGCAGTACATCATAAGCGGCCCTGATGGTGAAGCTAGCCTTAAATGCCTCCATCTCCCACAGCTCCTGCCAGGAGATCTTCCTCTTCTCCACTCCCTCCCAAGTCATCCACTGCCCCTGCTTTGCCTGTGAAACAGCTTTTGCACACCTTGCTGCCTCCTCTTGCTGACGTACCTCCTGGACCACCAGCTTGCGTCTCTGGAACGGAGTAGCCTTGTTCCAGGCCGGTGTACTGGCTCCGGCTCCAAGACCACTCCTCCCGTGCTGCACTCGGCCCACGATGTCCCTGTGCTTGAGTGCTGCCTTTGCCTGCTTGGTTGCTTCCAGTGGGGTCCACTTCCTCCCAGTAGCCAGGATGGGTGCAGCTTGGGCTACAAATGGATCACTCGAATCCAATAGCATCATCTCCAGTCTAACTTTGGCGCATTTATACTCCTCTGCTAGACTGGAAATGGGCAGTTCTAATACTCCTTTGCCATAGAGCCCTATACTGCTGAGGCACCTGGGAAGCCCAAGCCACTTCCTTGCATATGAGCTGACCAGCCTCTCCAGCTTTTCCACCTTTGAGATCGGGACTTCATACATGGTAAGTGGCCATAAGAGGCGTGGAAGGAGCCCAAACTGCATACACCAGAGCTTCAACTTGCCAGGTAGTGCGGTTCTGTTGATGTTCTCCAGGCCGCTGGCTACATCCTTCCTGAGCTGATCTACTTGCTCTTTGTCCTTAAGGGAGGCATCATACCATCGGCCAAGGCTCTTCACAGGCTTCTCAGAGACAGTTGGAATAGGCTCATCGCCAATGAGAAAGCGTTGGTCTGACAGCTTCCCCTTGACGATGGAGATGCTTCTGGACTTGCTCGGCTTGATCTTCATCCGAGCCAGCTCGATGTTATCTTGCAGCTTTTTCAGTAGCCGTACAGTGCAAGCCTTGGTCGTGGTGAGGGTGGTAAGGTCGTCCATGTAAGCTCTCACAGGCGGCAGCCTCAGGCCAGGTCTTATAAGCTGTCCTCCAACCACCCACCGAGATGCTCGAATTATCATCTCCATGGCCATTGTGAAGGCTAGCGGGGAGATGGTGCAGCCGGCCATAATTCCCACTTCTAGATGCTGCCATGCTGTGGTGTACTCTGCTGTTGATAGGCACACCTGTACGTCCTGGAAGTAGGCCTTGACAAGGCTTGTTAGGGCTACAGGGACCCTGAAGAAGTCAAATGCGGTCCAGAGGAGGTTGTGAGGGACTGAGCCAAAGGCGTTGGCGAGATCCAGGAACACCACGTGAAGATCTGTTCCCTCCGTCTTGGCAACTTTGATCTGATGCCAGATGGTACTCGCATGTTCCAGACAACCGGAGAAGCCAGAGATGCCTGCTTTCTGGATTGATGTGTCAATCAGATGGTTTCTTTGCAGGTATCCTGCCAGCCTGTGAGCGACCACACTGAAGAATATCTTCCCCTCGACGTTTAGGAGGCTGATCTGGCGGAATTGGCCGATTTCTGAGGAGTCCTTTTCCTTTGGGATAAGGATTCCTCCAGCTCTCTGCCAGGATGTTGGTATCTCCTTCTTTGGCCAGACCACCCTCATGAGCTTCCAGAGGAATCGCAGGGCATCTGGTGCATTTTTGTAGAGCCTGTATGGAACTCCGTTAGGACCTGGGGCTGAAGCAGCCCTTGCTCTACGCACAGTTTTCTCCACTTCGCTCCATCTGGGTGGGCTGATATCTAGCTGGTGCTCTGGCGGGTTGATTGGTGGCATATCAGATGGGAGAATAACCTCTTCGTGGCGTTTGGCATCTGTGCAGGACTTTTCCAGATGTTTTTCCAGGTCTGCCTTTGACACTGAGAGGCTTCCACTCTTCTCCGCTGTAAAGAGACTCTTCACAAATTTGAAGGGGTCTTTGTAGAAGCGTGATCTTGTCTGTTCCTTCCTTCTGCGCTTCTTTACCAGATTTTCCGCTCTTCTCAGTGTCACAAGTCTACTCCGGATGGCCTCCTGCAAGAC
The DNA here is from genome assembly GCF_900700415.2 of Clupea harengus. Lineage (NCBI taxonomy): Eukaryota > Metazoa > Chordata > Actinopteri > Clupeiformes > Clupeidae > Clupea > Clupea harengus. The sequence continues at coordinate 13,811,633 of NC_045166.1, forward strand.
GTTGATGCCCTCCTTTTCCTCCTCTGTGGCTTTCCTCCACTGCTTCTTCAGCTGCCTCCTCTCTCTGACTAGGCGATCTATTTCCTTCTGCCTCCTGGACTTAGTGGGGATTGTCGGTTCAGATCTCTTTCTTTCGACTGCTCCAAACCTTTCCGATCCATAGCTGTATATAAGATCTCCCATTTTCTCCAGCTTCTTCCTGGTGGTGCCTTTGAGCCCCTCTAAGATGTTGCAGAGGTCAGTGTTGACCTCCATCCACAGTGCCTTTTCGCAGGATTTTGGCCACTTGATCAGTGGCCTTCGCCCCTGGATCTTCTTTTCCACTGCAGGTCTTGCTGGGCTGGGTTCAGGTTGGTTTCCTGTGCAAGGTTCGTCCTCTTCTGGGACAGGGATGTTGATGTCCTGCAGACTGTGGTTTTGGCCCCGCTGCTGAACTTCAGTCGATTGACTCGACCTGCTTCTCAGAAAGTAGCTGTCGATGCAAGATCCCTGTTGACCCTTCGTTAGGCACCCTTTCTTGCCCTGATGTATTTTTAGGCCTCTAGTGGAAGTAACCTTTTCCCAGCCACATATGCAGCTCTGGAGCTTGTGTCCTGCTGTAGCTGTTGCAGTCTCGGGTATGCTGATCATCAAACTCGTAGTCTGTTCCGTTCCTATGTCAATAACCGGGTTATCCGCCGATGAGTCATCTTCCGCCCCCGCTCTCGCTGACTCAAGGGGTATTTTTTCCTTATAATTTTTCGTAGCCATTGGTGGGTGGGACTCATACACCGTTCGTGCTGGGTCCCGCTACCACGGGTAGCTAGCCCGTGGCAGCCCCGTTGGGGTCTATTCCCTCCCGCCAGCTGTCTTTCCATGCGGTCACAAGGTCTTTCCCTAGTTGCCAGCTGCTCTTTCACAGCAGTCACTGGTTCTCCAGATGATCAGATCTGTTATGTAGGACAAGGTGTTAATATCCCTTTCTGCATACTCGAGACTCTGTGGGTTGGTCGAATGATTGATGGCATCCTATGGGTTGTCAAGTGGGCGCCCTCCTTCTTCGATGTTTCGCTGATTGACCCACGACACCTCCAGAGGGTTCAGCAGTGAGATCCGGCGTCCCGGGCTCACTCCCTAGATGCCATCACTCATCCGACAGCCCAGGCGGAGTCCTTCCTCTTTATCCACAGCCACTGACTTCCCTTTTCAGCAGCCCTGGAAAGGTCTTTGACTGCCTGCCTGTGGGCCTTCCCCCGCACTCCCATCTCTCGAAGAACCCTGGATGTTGAGGTGGCTACAAATCCTCTGCAGCCTACTTCAACTGGGCAGACCTTAGCTTTCCAGCCTCGTTGTTGTGCGTCTGCTGCAAGGTCCGCATACCTTAGCTTCTTGCGCTCGTAAGCCTCTTCCACCGCACTCTCCCAGGGCACCGTGAGCTCGACGATATAGACCTGCTTGAGTGAGGCCGACCAAAGCACAAGGTCTGGTCGCAGATTTGATGTTGCTATTTCTGCTGGAAATCGGAGCTTCTGGCCTAGGTCTGCCAAAGAGAAAGACAGACATAGAGACAGGGATAGAGAAAGACAGATAGACAGACATAGAGAAAGACAGACATAGGGAAAGACACAGACAAACATACAGGGATAGAGACAGACAGACAAACAGACAGAGACAGATAGACAGACAGGGATAGAGAAAGACAGACACAGACAGAGATAGAGAAAGATAGACAAACAGACAGAGACAGATAGACAGGGATAGAGACAGACAGACAAATAGACAGACAGAGACAGATAGACAGGGATAGAGACAGACAGACAAACAGACAGACAGACACAGATAGTCAGGGATAGAGCCAAGCAGTCGTAAAAGGGAGCAGGTCTGGGATCTGTGAGGGTGTTTAGTGCGGCAGTAACAGTGGAGCAGTAATCTGCTGCAGTAATGAGTGTGTTTACCACCACACAGCTTAGAGTCAAGAGGTGGTGGGACACAACAACTCTTAAAGGCAGAGTCCACAATTGTGGTGAAAGGTTGTTGATATTTGAGCTCAACAGCCAATCAAATTACAGCCCTCCTTTCCGCCAGGACTATAGACAAACACCAGAGTTTTTTTAACGCACCACTGAATGGACTGGTAGAGGACAGCGAGGAGTAATTTGACAAAATTTGACAAAAAGTGTATTAAATTACAATTACATAATCCTTTACCTCTAAACCACACTGACACCACACAGCTGTTTGATTTGTCTCTCTGTGTCTGTCTATGCTTCTCTCTCTCTCTGTTTGTCTATCCCCCCCCATTCTTCCTCCCTTTCTTTCTCTTTCTTGGTTACACTATCTCATTCTCCCTCTCTCGCTTTTTCTCTCTCTCACTCTACCCCCTCTCTATCTAACAGTATGTATCTTAGTGAAGTGATATTCCTCCCCTGTTGTTGTTGTTGATGTTGTGAGGAGTAAAGTGTTTTCTTGAGGTGAAATGCATTAACCTGTGAGAAATATGACTGAGCACTTTACTGGAAACAGGGAAACATTTACACTTGGAAGCATCAACAGTATTTTGTAAAGAGGACATTCAGACATGAACAGGTTAAACAGAACCGTGTTTTATTTTACACTTATTCACACACACACACACACACACACACACACACACACACACACACACACACACACACACACACACACACACACACACACACACACACACACACACTCTCTTTTTCTCTCTCTAGGGGTTTATGGAGCGACTGTTTCAAAGGAGAGAAGCCTGCTGAATAAATATGGATGTGTTGAAAGAGATGAGAAAAAACTAATTGATGTGGAGGTCTCCCTACCACTTTGACCAGGGCGTGATTCCTCAAAAGCATTCAGGAGCAACCACCAGTGAGTGAGAGAGAGAGAGCGAGAGAGAAAGAGAGAGTGAAATAAAGAGTGAGAGAGAGAGAGAAAATCCAGAAAATGGCACCACAACACCTACAATCTTAGTGACCTTGTGATGATTTTTGCACACGCAGGAAAAACAAGAAGTGAGAAATGACCCATTGGCGAGCTGTCAATCACAGGCACTTCTGCAGCTGAGATGAGCATCAGAGAAGAAAAAAAAGTGGTGCTGTCCCTTTAAGAGAATCCCCATGGTTACTGTCAGAGTCAGGGCATTTCATTGCGTGGTGCTGATGAGCAGGGTGATTGTCTGCAGGGGGGAGGAATTAGTGGGGAGGCTGGCTGGTGGGAGGCGGATGAATGTCAAAGACAAGACAAGACCCAGCTGACAGAAGATGTGCACTGCCTTCCACTATAATCAAGTTTTCATTATCCCTTAATGCCCCCCTCTAAAAAGAAAGACACAGAGAGAGAGAGAGAGAGATAGAGAGAGAGAGAGAGAGAGTGAAGTTTAGAAAGAGTGAAGTATAGAGAGAGAGAGAGAGAGAGAGAGAGAGAGAGAGAGGGGGGGAGAGTGAAGTTTAGAAAGAGTGTAGAGAGAGAGAGAGAAGTATAGAAAGAGTGAAGTATAGAGAGAGAGAGAGAGAGAGAGAGAGAGAGAGGGAGAGGGAGAGGGAGAGGGAGAGTCAGGTACAGAAAGAGAGACAGAGAGAGATTGAGTGTGTGTGTGTAATGTATGTCTACCTGATTCCGAGTCAGTGTTGTGATGAACGTATTTCCCTGTTATTCAATCCAAACAGTCCATTCAGTAAGCACAGCTCAGCATCCCAGAAGATTAAATTAGAGTAGAAATGAGAGTAATCGTCCTGCTGGTGTTGAGGTTTCCCTCACTGCTGTCACTAGCCTGGCGTGAAGCAACAAGGTCGAAGAGCACGGCAGACATGACCAATGACCCAGGAGGACATGACTTTATCTCTGTGTAGCGCCTCATCATCTGATTAGTCTTCAGGCTTTAACCAACACACACACACGTGCTTGCACGCACGCGCACTCACGCACGCACGCACGCACGCACGCACGCACACACACACACTCACAGGAGCTTTAACCAACAAAAACCCAAGCTGATCACCAACCACTACTGATTGTCATACTGTAGGAGTCCATTTCCTTACACACACACACACACCATTTCCATCACCCGACCATCCTGCACATGCAACGTTAAGGGGGGTATGTTGACATTATGATCAAGTTTGAATGTCTAGTCTAGTTTTAAATATTACTCTTTGGAAACTTTAAAGTTTGTGCCCTGTGTGTGTTTGTGCTTGCCTTTGGAGCAGGGACGTGCGGTCAGGGGAGGCAGAGCCTGGTGAGCTGATTTTGAGAAATTAAACTTAAATTGCAGCTAAAGTTCATGAGTGCAAATTCACACATATTAACACGAGTTCATCACAAACTAGCAGCTGCCAATTGTATGTACCTTACCTATACCTGTGTAAAGAATGCTGATATGAAAAACAACCAGTAGTCAATGTGCAAGCTGCCAATTGAATGGTGATTTAAGATACTCTATTGGGTTTATGTATTTGTAAATCTGACTCTGAAAGAGTCACTGCCTCACCAGCCACGAACCTCCCCGCACGTCACTGCTTTGGAGCAGTAATAAAGTCCAAGGAAATGTTTTGATCTGAGCAGTGGTGCATAAAGGCAGTGGCTCAGTGTTTATTGTTTAAGTGATGATGATCTGTGAGTGTGAGTATGCGTGTGGTATGTGTGTGTGTTTGTGTGCCTATGTATGCACGTAAGGACATTATATGTACTGTATGTGTGTGTGTGTGTGTGTGTGTGTGTGTGTGTGTGTTTGTGTGTGTGTGCATTTCTCTATGTGTCAGCCCAGGAATAACACATCGGTCTGATAAACCCTCTCGGCTGCACATAGAGGCTGCCTATGCTGCTGCTCCAAAGCCGCACATCAAAGGCTGCTCCCTGACAGAGTTGGACGTCCCCACACACAGCAGCCAGCCTGGCCCCAGGCCATCACGAGCCATAACATCCAGACCATTACGGGCCATAACCATCCAGGCCATCACAAACCATAACATCCAGACCATTACCAGCCATAACCATCCAGGCAATCACAAACCATAACATCCAGACCATCAACGGCCATAACATCCAGACCATCACGGGCCATAACATCCAGACCATCACCAGCCATAACATCCAGACCATCACGGGCCATAACATCCAGGCCATCACGGGCCATAACATCCAGACCATCACCAGCCATAACTACTCTACATTAGATGACATCCAGACCATCACCAGCCATAACATCCAGGCCATCACAAGCCATAACTACTCCACATCAGACAACATCCAGATCATCACTAGCCATAACATCCAGACCATCACGGGCCATAACTATTCCACATTAGATGACATCCAGGCCAAGAGTGCACTGGGCCTTCTCAATTCCACTGCATAATGCTTGAGCAGTCTATGCTTACTTTATAGTGTAGCTTAATTTGAGGACAATAAATATAAATTTGACTAGAGATGGAAATGTCAAAGAGGAAAAGGAATGCTTGATCGCTCTGAGTTCTGGTGATCATGAAAGAGGAGAGTGGGGCAATAATTTGATCAGTAAAATGACCTTTTAAGAGCCTGTTAAAGAGTTCCCAGAGGCCGTCCACAGGAAATGATGTCAGACATTCCTTCTCCATTAAGCCTCGCTGGTGCCTCTGGGGCCACATGACAGACCATCTCCAATGATGGCGTTCTGACAGCAATATTACTGCACGGGGGGGGGGTCTGGGTTTAACCTTTGCTGTTAAGTACATGGAGATGAGCCATAACATGTGAGAGCACAAGAGTCTTACTGTGAGACAGGACATATTAAAACATCAATGCTTTGACAAACCAATCAGTTTTGGCTTCCCACACACACAAGACACACTCACACATACACACACACACACACACACACACACACACACACATTAGTAATAGTGTCATAATAGTGAGAATACTATTGTGATGAAAAGCTAATATCTGACACAGACATCCATGTTTAAATCCCAGTTCATGAGTGTAAATTTACAGAAATGTTTATTGCAGGGAGCTCCCAAGATTCCAGACCCAGGGCACGGCCTAATGTTCTCCACATACATTTATAGCTGTTAGCATTTTAGTGCCAGCGTTTAGGAAATGATTAATTTTAACAAACAGACTATATGCCCCCCCCTCACCTTCTCTAGTCTACCCCCTTCACACTCCCCCCCCCTTCTCTAGTCAACCCCCCCCATTCTCTACTCTACTCTCTCTCTCTCTGAGTGGGTTACTATACTATACTATACTACACTACACTACACTATACTATACTATACTATACTACACTACACTATACTAAATTACACTACACTACACTACACTACACTATACTATACTAAACTATACTACACTACACTATACTAAACTACACTACACTATACTATACTATACTATACTACACTACACTAAATTACACTACACTACACTACACTATACTATACTACACTACACTACACTACACTACACTATACTATACTATACTATACTACACTACACCATACTAAACTACACTACACTACTGTTACGACCCCATGTGCCCCTGCGCACCCTGCCTGCAGTCCCTAGACTGGCCATATGGAGGCAGCAGGCTGTGGACCTACAACCAGCATGATGAGCAGTGATTATCCACACCTGGTTGTAGATGTGGATATAAAAGCACTGCTACGTCTGATGGAAGGCCCTTCTCAGCTTCCGCTACTCTCACACACACTTTTGACAAACGCTCCTACTCACGTACATATCCACTTCACGCATCTTTGGAAACCCCTAGACTTTCTCCTTTGCAATACACTTTGTAGTAAATAAATAGTCTTGTGTTACAATCCGCCACATTGTCTGTCCCTACCGTTTTTATGTTGCGACCCACGAGCCGGTCGTAACATAAATTGGGGGCTCGTTCGAAATAGATCTTTTTTTTCCCAATTCTGCGTGGAGTGCGTGGCTCACTTAGTCAGGTTTTTGGTACCGGTATCCTCTACATCCGTATACTCCAGGTAGGAAGCAGTGGCTCAGATTGATCACCAGATCCTTCCATCGAGCACTGGTTTGTTGTTTTGCGTTTTGTTTGTTTTGCGTGTTTGATTCTACTTCTCGTCTGGAAACAATCCTGGGCGGGTATTGTTAAAACTCTCGTCAGGGGTACGTGAGTACGGCTGCACTCGATTGGGAACAGTGCACCCCTAGCCCAGCATGTTTCTGAAGCGACAGGTGTAGGAAAGAATAGCAAATACAGGACTGGAGGGTACGGATGAACGTTGATACCGTGGTGAGTGGTCATTTTTTTCCCCCCTTAAATTGTGTGTGTTTTTTGGGAGACGGTTAGTTGAGAAGCTGGGCATTTAATATATGAGCGGTGGCTCGTTATTAGTTGACTTCAGGTGATCTGAAGAATTTGCTTAACATCAGTTTAACTGGTATAAAGGAGTTTGTCTGTTAGGTAGGGCTGTGAGAGCCTGCGTAGCGCTAAAGCAAACCTACGTTTAAAAAGGCGACAGGTTATAGTGATCAACTGTCTCCTTTATATTGTTGACGTGTGCTTTAGCCCGGTGTTGGGTTATTCGGGGAAAAGCTGTTAAACTGGGGTGTACAGTTGGTTTAGTTCCCTCGATAAGGTTCTCCGTTTGAAGCAAATTATAAAGAGATAACCGTTGATACTACGGAGGTTCGTGCTGCTGGTAGCGTTGTGGAAGAGACTGGGCCATTGTGGTAAGCCGTTCTGTTTTGAAAGTGCGGCTAGACGATTGTGGCAAGCCATTTTTTATTAAATTGGGTTCTGGCAAGACTGGGGACGCCTTGTTTGCTCACTAGCCTTTGCTTCACTGCTGGTAAGTAGGACAAGTCTCCTGTTATTATCTGAAGGGTGGGTTCCCTTTTCTCTTCATTACTAAAGTTTTTGTGTGGGAAATAACTGGAAATAGTGAGAACGACGTTTGCATCTTTGAGGTGTTTGATAAAGGCCTGTGTGGAATTTTGTGTAGTGCCCTGTTTGCTGTTGGTGGTTTATGTCTTTCAACATGGAGGAGTTTGTTGCTCAGCCCTCTGAGGAAATGTTGAAGACATGTACAAAAGAACAGCTACTGCAAGTAGCAGAGCATTTCAAAATAGAACTGACTAGTCAAATTAAAAAAACAAAGGCTACGGTGTATGAAACCATTAAGGACTTTTTGATTGACAGAGAGGTAATGGCGGCAAAAAGAGACGACCCAGTTACACCCTCGGCCTCTCTGACACCTAGTTCTGATAGTGAAGTCAGGCCAAAAGAAAAAGAGATTGACAAAGAATTAGCTTTGAAAAAGTTGGAGTTTGAAGATATCGAGCGGCAGAGGCAGTTCGAAAATATTCAGCGGCAGAGGCAGTTCGAAAATGACGAGCGGCAAAGGCAGTTCGACCTCCGCCGGTTAGAATTAGAACTTGCTGCCAAAGGAATTCAAATTCCAACCTCTCCTGGTGAACAGTCACCGCCTTATACAGCACCAATGAACATTAGTAAATACATTAGGATGGTACCACCCTTCTCCGAGAAGAATGTGGATAAATATTTCCCTCATTTTGAGAGGGTGGCTACCTCCCTGAAATGGCCCAAAGAAATCTGGACCTCACTACTCCAATGTGTGTTGGTAGGCAGGGCTCAAGAAATCTATGCCTCTGTGTCTCTTGAACAGTCCGCAGATTATGAGGTGGTAAAGACTGCGATTCTGAAGGCGTACGAGTTGGTTCCTGAGGCATATCGGCAGAGGTTCCGACAGTGCAGAAAGTGGGACCAGCACACCTACATTGAGTTTGCTCGTGAAAAAGAGCGCTTATTTAATCGGTGGTGTACCTCTCAACAAGTAGACACTCTGGAGTTACTCAGGGAGCTCATCCTCCTTGAGGAGTTTAAGAACTGCGTCCCTGAGGTGATTACAACATACCTCAATGAGCAGAAAGTTAAAACACTGGCTGAAGCAGCTGTGCTGGCGGATGAGTTCGCTTTGACACACCGTAACATGCAGCCCACCAGATCGGGTGACGGCTTTAGGAACAGGGCTCCCTACCAGGGTAAACCAAGGCCTGTTGTGGCAGGGCCTTACCCTGCGTCTCCCCCAAGGAGTCCTAGTGGGGCGTCTGGTGGAAACTTTGACATTGTGTGTTTTTATTGCAGAAACCCTGGACACAAAATATCGGACTGTCATGCATACCAGAACGACCAATGTAAGACTGTGGCTTTGGTTGCAGCTTCGCAATGCAGGACTAACTGTGGCTGTGTTGGAAGTGCCTGTTCGCATGAGGGTGGTTCTAGCGAGAAGGTGGACTACTCTCCTTTCATAAGTATAGGGTCAGTGTCTCTGCCAGGACAAAGTAGTGTGCCTGTGCGCATCCTGAGGGATACAGGGGCTGCACAGTCGGTCCTGTTGGGGGGAGTGCTGCCTCTCTCTGCCAGGACTGCCACAGGGAGTCATGCACTCGTTAGAGGCATTGAAATGGGTTTTAGAAAGTTACCTTTACATCATGTCCAGCTTTCCTCTGGCTTAGTCACCGGCCATGTAGTGGTTGGGGTGTGTGCATCTCTGCCTGTGCCTGGGGTAGAGTTCATCCTGGGAAATGACTTAGCTAGGGGGAGTGTCTGGGAACTCACTAAGGTGGCACCACCACCCGTTATGGTAAGCGGTCCACCGGCGTCTGACACGCTTGATGGGTGCCCAACACATTTCCCTCCTGTTTTTCCCATTTCTGCTGTTCCTACAGCTAAACAGCTACAGGAAGCTGAGGAACAGGAACGGTTACGTTGTCATTCTGAGGTGATCAGTAAAACTGTTGAAGGTAAGAGGGTTACTTCTCCAGTCAACAGCCAGACTTGCACAAGAGGGAAATATAACCGTGTCAATGGCCGTTCAGTTGTGGGGACTGAATCTGGCCCAGTGGAGTTGATCCACACCGGACCTGGGAATGGTCATAGTGTCTCTGACTATAGGGAGTCAGACACTGATTGTAGCACTAAGCAGCCTCCTGCTAATGTGCAGGGCTATATCGATGGCTCTAGGCACCCCTATCAAACCCGTGCTGCTGCAAAGAAAGTGCTAGCGAAATCAATGTGTAAGATGCAGCGCTCTTTCGGTCGCAACGCACAGTGTTTTGAGAAAGGGGATCAGGTCCTAGCCTTGCTGCCCATCGGTCCTTTTCGAACTAGTGTTGCTGATCCCTACACTATGGGGAGGTGTTGTTTGAATCACGACTGTTGTAATTAGCACACCACACTGTAAAAAAGAGGGATAATGAATAATACTTGTTCTGTGACCTGTTCTCCTCTTGTCTCTTCAGTTTTTCAAGGACCCAGGATGGTGGAGCCCAGAGATGGGACAGGGTCACAGGGCTCTTTTCTTTTTTTTCAGGTTCCTGGGAGGAACCTTCTTGGGGTGGGAGGTGTTACGACCCCATGTGCCCCTGCGCACCCTGCCTGCAGTCCCTAGACTGGCCATATGGAGGCAGCAGGCTGTGGACCTACAACCAGCATGATGAGCAGTGATTATCCACACCTGGTTGTAGATGTGGATATAAAAACACTGCTACGTCTGATGGAAGGCCCTTCTCAGCTTCCGCTACTCTCACACACACTTTTGACAAACGCTCCTACTCACGTACATATCCACTTCACGCATCTTTGGAAACCCCTAGACTTTCTCCTTTGCAATACACTTTGTAGTAAATAAATAGTCTTGTGTTACAATCCGCCACATTGTCTGTCTCTACCGTTTTTATGTTGCGACCCACGAGCCGGTCGTAACAACCACACTACACTATACTACACTATACTAAACTACACTGCACTATACTATATTACACTATACTAAACTACACTACACTACACTGCACTGCACTACACTATACTACACTAAACTATACTATACTACACTAAACTATACTATACCATACTATCCAAGGTGTGGTCAAAACGTTCTGGGACTGTGCCTATAAAAAGCAAAAACCATAGCTGATTTAAATGTGGCTGTCTTCTCCTTTGAGGTAGTCACCTTGTGCAGTGATACGCCGCTCCCAGCGCTCTTCAAGTCCTGTTCCTTAAGGGTCTCCAGCACCATCTGCGACGCACTGTGGATCTCCTTCACGGTGAACTGCAACCTTTCAGCTTCAAATTCATCTTGGGGAAGAGGAAGAAGCCGCAGGAAGCCAATTCTGGCAAGTAAAGACTTTACCATAAACCATGCAGATAACAGCACTCTTTCCAGTCCCTGTTTCCGACCAGACGGCCTGACAGACACATATCCACTCCCTGTCCCCATCGCTCCGCGGGTGGATATCCACTCCTCATGCCATCAGGAAATCCAGTGAGTGTGTGTGTGTGTGTGTGATGGAGCGACTCAGATGCACTAACAGGATTAGAGTGTTTTTCACTGCGCCCGGGTCCCCTGACCTTTCCAGGCACTGATAAAGGTGACCTGCTGAATGAACCTGAGTCTGTCCAACACTAGTGATCATCTCTGAGCCTCTGGCCCTGTGAGTCTGTGGACACCCCGCTGTCCTGGGCCACAGGTAAACAGTCAAGTCCATCATGGCTCTAGAACTCTAAAAATAATCCAGCCTTCACTAGAAAATAACTGTATATGTAATCTAGAACTCTTAATATGGAATACACACAATTCATTTGTAATCTACAACTCCAAATATGATACACAAGACGATTTATGATACACAAAAATATGATACACAAAAAGAAGAGAGTGGGAGAGCAGCCTGTTTGTGAGAGCAGCCTTCATTCATTCATTCATTCATTCATTCATTCATTCATTCATTCATTCATTCTCTTCTCTGAGAACACTTGGAGCTACTCTTTCTCACATGTAGGCCAGGAGAGGAAATAGTCTAGATGAGTCACTTTCACACCAGCTACAAAATGATCTGATTGGTTTAGGAAAACCCCTAAACCTTACCTCTTCCCACACAGTAGTCAAGCATTCCTGTTCTCTTTTGTTCATTAACACACAAAGGCTCCAGTAGCTGTGCTTAAAATGTGTTAATGATCTCTGTCCATGCTCTGCACTGTGGGAAAACTGGGGTCTGCTAAATCATTCGCACCTGAGTTAAGTCCTAAGTAGCCATGGCAGAAATGTTCACACAAACCAACTTCTCTATGAAGGGCTGATTAGCCTAGGCTGGTGTGGAGATGTCAGAAGTTAAACCTGAAGTGCTTAGCCTAAAAGGATACATTTAAATATAAAAGGAATAAAATCATGTAAAAGGAATAAAAGTGAAGAGAATAAAAGACAAAATAGCGATGTAACATTAAAAACCAAAAGTAAATGTAACAACACTTAAAGTAAATGACTAAAAGGAATAAGAATTAAAAGGCAGAAACTAAAATGAAAACATGTTAACATTAAAAGTGAAATATATTTAGAAGAACAAGCCTGCTTTGTGCTCTCTGTGAGGGTGAGTATGTGACATTCTGCTACGGTCCAAGTGACATAAATCTGGGCAGAGGGTGTATGCACGACCCTGTGCAGATGTCCGGTTACCCCTGGTAACCCAATGCTTTGTGACTGCACGGATTTGTGCACATGGCCACGATGCTACAAGGGCACCTGCACAGGTGACATTCTAAATGTGAAGAGGCTTAACCTGGCTTAAGGTTCCAAAACAGTGATCAATGAGGACCAAATTCTTCCTCTCGGATTTGTCATAAACACTTACATCTGTCAAAAAAATCCAAAACTAAAATCCTATGACTTTGGACTTTATCTTTTTATGTTGAGCATGTTCCTTTCCATTTATGCTTATTTTGGAAAAGGCTTGACATGGCTGGATGGCTGTTTGGAACATTAAGCCAGGTTAAGCCTTTTTCACATTAATCGTTTAGTATATCCCCCTACAAAGCGGACTCCAAAGTACTCCAAAGGACAACTACGCGTGTGTGGAGTCCGCAGCAGATGCCTTAGATGTGTATTGGGTATGGCTGGGCTTGATTCATATTTTAGCCACATGCTCTCTACCTCGTCCTTCCTTCACTGATTTCAGTGTTTGCTCTTGGTCCCACAGCACGCACAGAAAGAGCTCATTTTCACAATCAGTCATTCACACATAATCATGCTCGGCATCCGGCTGAGAGAGGGAGAGATTGCCATGTAAATGAATCAGACTGATTCAGCTGGCAGGCAGTTTTTTTTTGCGTACAGCAGCACAGCCACTCATTACCAGCACTGACAGTCATTCAGGTGCAGACAAATGTGGCTAACAGCCACAGCAGGAGAGCAGGGATAGGCAGGTCTGTGTAGCTAGTCTCTGCCACTTCCAGCTACCGCTACCGCTACCACCCCCACACCTCCACCCCACCCCCTATCTATCCATCTCCATTTTCACCTCAGCGTCCTTATTTTCCAGCATGTGTTTGTCCAGGACTTAAAGTTGCCAATTGCTTATCACCCCTTGTTTTTTTGTCTCTCTGGTCTGGTCAGATAAGAAAACAACTTTGCTCCTTCTTTTTAATTATGTATTTATGCATTATATGGTTCTGTAATGCAGAGGCCAGGAGGTTACCTCACATTTTTTTTCAGCAGTATTTTTATTTTACTTCAATGCTTTGCTGTGCTTCCTACATCTGAGAATGATATCTTCCTCTTCCGTGTTTGAAGAGAAAGTTATCTGTAGGGAATACTATTCCAGCCGGTACCCGCAGGCGATGACCGAAGACGAGAGAGACAGGGAGGAGAGCAGCACTGCAGCAAACCCAAATATCAACTTAACCCTGCTGGAGCAGTGCACTGTGGTAAAATTGGGGTCTGCAAAGTCATTCGCACTAAAGTCATTCACTCCCTGGCAGAACTGATCGCACAAACTGATTAGCTGATCAGCCTGGGCAGGTGTGGAGATGTTGGCAGGAGTTGAGCCTGAAGTGCTTTACCTTTGTTGATGTAAATGAACTGATACACATGTGCATGAATGAAGGAATAATAAAAAACTGAAAAGAAAAAAATCTAATATAACAGGAATAAAAACATATAAAGGAATAGAAGTGAAGAGAATAAAAGACGAAATAGCGATGTAACATTAAAAACCAAAAGTAAATGATTAAAAGGAACTAGAAAATGCATTTCCTGAAGGAAATACCAGTGCATGAAATGCAAAAGTTAAAGAAAGGAAGAAGAAAGGAAAGAAGAGTGAAGAAAGGAAAAGAGTGGAAGAAGGAAAGAAGAGAGAAAGAAGAAAGGAAAGAAGAGTGGAAGAAGGAAAGAAGAAAGGAAAGAAGAGTGGAAGAAGGAAAGAATAAAGGAAAGAAGAGTGAAAGAAGGAAAGAAGAGTGGAAGAAGGAAAGAAGAAAGGAAAGAAGAGTGGAAGAAGGAAAGAAGAGTGGAAGAAAGAAAGAAGAAAGGAACGAAGAGTGAACAAGAGTGGCTCTGGATAAAGAGATAAAGAGAGAGTGAAGAGGGAAAATATTGAAAGAAGGAGAGAAAAATGGAGTGAAGCAGAGAGATGAAGTGTGAGAGAAAGTAGACTGAGAGATAAAGAGAAAGATGGAGAAAAAAAAAAGTAGAGTATGGAAGGTGTCTCTTAATATTCCTAGTTATACAGTTGAATGGAGAGGGACAGAGAGAAGAGGAGCCTTGGAACCTTGGTGCAGGTGTCAGTGAAGCACAGGTGCAAGCCAGTTTAATGACCCTATTATGATGTCGTAATGGCCCAATGTAAGTCAATGGGAAAATTTGTATTCGTTTTTCTTTAATATCTTAAAAAGTATAAAGTTCAGAAAAATTAAAAAAGGGTCGTTTACAAAACCTACGCGACAAAGTTTGAACGAAATTTCTACTTTAAGCGGTTCGAGCTGAATTAATCGCAGAAGTCGGTAAGAAGAAGAAGAAGAAGAAGTATAAGAAGCCTAGGAATAACAATACAGGGCATTTCATGCACTGTAATAAGAAGTAAAAGGCAAAACCCCAAATTAAACACCTAAGAGAAATGAAATGAAGTAAGAGATAATAAATCCCTTCAGAACTAAATAAGACCCCTCCACTGCGCACTTGGGTTCCGTCAGGATTTATGTTCCGATTCTGATCGTGGAACTATACATTATCCCACATATTATACGGTTACTTGCCAAAATGATAAAAGACATTCCTCCAAAATATCTCTTTTTAAGTGATTTTGTTGCCGTTTCGTGGCTTCCGCTGAGAATTTTTTGGTTCTTTTTATGCAAATAGAAAGATTCGGGTGTTGCGTAGCAATGTATAAATTGCTGACTTCAAATTACACTGAATTTCCGTTACGAAAAGTGAATGGACTACTTGCGGAATTACATCGAAGACATGAATTAGAGGCATAAAACCTCTTGCCAATGGCAGCGGTCATTAATCTTTTGCAGCGGTCAACATAAAGAAATATCAGACCTCCGATCGTTGGGTTTTAATGGAAGTTGTGTGTACTGGTTTTCAGTAAAGAGGAGGAGAGGACCACCAGCCTCCAACAAGACAATCCATCCTCCTCCATAAGGGGGTCAAGTCCAGTCTCTTTATCTATAGTCGACAGTTTAAGGATTGTTAATGAAAATGTCTCAACAAAAATGTTCAAGACTGAATTCCACTTGTATGTGTTTCACTGTTAAAAAAATGCTGCGTAAGGCTGGAGATGGTAAAAGCAGCTTGCGGCTTTCAGACAGGAAGAATGCCACTGATGAGGAGTGCTGCTGCTTGTCTGGCAGTCTGACAGCCTCTCTGTCCAACACTTCATCTTCCTGTCCACTGAACTCTTCGTCTACCTGTCTTCTGAACACTTCATCTATCTCTCTACCGGACTGTTTATCAGCCTAGAGAACAGTTTATCGACTGATCTGCTTAACGGTCTAGCTGTTCATCTAGCTGTCTTTTGAACAGTTCATCTTCTTGTTTTATGAACAGTCAGTCTACCTGTTTTGAGTTTTTACAGTTAATCTACTCGCCTTTTGAACAGTAAATCGATATGCCTTTTGAACAGTTTTCTAACTTTCCTGGGAACAGGTAATCTAGCTGTTATATGAACAGTTAATCTACATGCCTTTTGAACAGTTAATCTACGCACCTTTTGAACAGTCTAATCTAATTTATATGGAAGAGTTAATCTAGCTGCCATATGAACAGTTCATCTACATGCCTTTTTAACAGTAAATCTATATGCCTTTTGAACAGTCTAATCTAACTTTTCGTCGAACAGTTAATCTAGCTGTCATATGAACAGTTAATCTACATGTCCTCTGAAACACTTCATCCTTATGAACTGCTTATCTATCTGTCTCCTGAACAGTCCCTCCAAGCCTCCGGTCCTGACAGGCTGAGTTAGAAGCGGCCGTGTGTTTCAGTGGCATCCCGTGCCCATGGGGCATCTCCGCCAGCTGTTCCATATGGAGGATGAAAAAACGAGCGAGGGCATACACAACACAATGGCACCGTGCCCATTCACTTTACACTGGCATACACCTGCCCTTCTTTCCAGAAACAATATCAGCGCAGCACTGAAGCACATTTAGTGCCATTATCAATAGTTGCAATTTGTCGTTCTGCCCCTAAATCTGCCACTCAGAGGATAATTTTATGCCCACACACACACACACTGGAACAACACCAGATACACGCTCACACACACTTCCCTCAGGCACCAGAGCCGCTGCACCAAAGTGCCTGATCAGTAATTAGCCCAAGGACTGAAGCCACTCCAGTGTGTGTTGCACAGTGCTTAGAAATAGAGTGAAAGAGGTTTGGGTCTGACTCAGTGTGATTCAAACACATCCCAGGGTGAGGCAAGGCAACAAAGCTCTCTTGTTGAACATTCAGGAGTTGAGAGTAGTCACTCGCTTCGCTACGCATTAACACGTTAGCACTGTGGAGATGGTGATTTAAACTGAGCAACAGGGAGCTCGCCAAGGCACACAGCTGCTCCCACGCCCAACCTGCTCAGAAACAGCTTCACTGGTTGGAACACTCAGGCAGTTTGTGTCTGGAGATTAAACTCGTCTGCAGGTACCTGTGGAATGCGATGTTTATTTCTGTGTAACCTGCGCCGTGAGGACAAGCACAGTCCCGCACCGGACTTGATCTCGGAACCTCGGACATGGGAGGCAGGTGTGCTCGCGAGGATGGTAAATCCCATAGGTGCTAGCGTCTGTCGCTAGCACATTTCTTAAGGTGTCGGGGAGTGAGGTTTACTCACGGCACAGCGCTGTACCCACTGGCTGCCATTACATCTGCTCCATATCCTTTCAGGGGAGGCGGTTTTGATTTTTTTCTCTTCAGAATGTGAATTTATGCAAAACACATTTCAAATCTAACACAATGCTTTGAACTCAATCAATTTGAGTAAGGAACACCAATTAATATGGTAATGCGCTGTTTCCTCTTCAACCAAATCAGAGCAGATCGAAGTTGTGCTCAGTTTGTTTTTTCCAAAAAAAGCTTTGCAAAAGGAGGCAACCTCCCTTGCCTATCTAAACACCGATCTATTGTCTGTGTGCATTTATTTCTTCTGTTTATTTTCTGTTTCTAAACTCTATCTGAGACAGTTTTGTTGCCAGCCAGTCCAGTTCACTCTGTCTTTGAGGAGGACATTATGTCAACCATTACATTAAGGAGATTCTGGTTATCATGGTCAGAAATCGTTTAAGAAATAAGGAAAGATTACTTTTTGAACAAAACGTATGCTGTAAGTCATCAAACAGTCATTAGTCTTGCATATCATGTGCGTGATATGAGTACTGGCAAAGTGAAACACTGAAGAATGAGCAGCCTGAGCCTGGAGCACATCATCTTCCACACATAGACACACACACACATAGACACACACACACCTGCTCTCCTGAGATTGCACACTACCTACTAAATCATGAGGCTTATGACGCAGTAGGGAAAGTATGGATGATTATGGATCATTTTCATAATTAAGTGAAAGAGGAGCTAAATGTAAAGTGTCCTAAATGTAGTACCCTTAATGTGAAGTGTCCTAAAGGTTGTGCCCTTAATGTAAAGTGTCCTAAAGGTAGTATCCTTAATGTGATGTAATGTGCATTCAGTTCTGGTTGTTGACAATCTCTGCAGTAGGCGACATGCTAGTAAGGCCAATAACCCAAGTAAGCATGGCTATCCTGTAGTTAGTGTCAACCATTATTAATACTTAGACTCAGCTAGCTCAAAAGCTTGAGTGCTACAGGGGTGTGTTTGCCTGGACTTAACCTCGATGTAACATATTGTTGCAAGCTAGCCCAGAAGAATGGAGGCAGACACAGAGATCTCAGGTTGAAAGGCAAACATCCCATACACTGCACAATCGTGGTAGGGACATGTATTAATATGACTCTCATACCCCATACACTGCAGGACCTGAGGACGCCAAAGAACCTCACACAGAGGGCAGGCAATACAGGCGATCTTATACTCCGCCTTTTGGCTAAGACAGTTAAATTGGGCACATAGGTGTTGCGGACACAGATTTTATCGACAAACCCTAAGTGTCAATAGAACATGCCCCAAGGATGAATCTCACTGTATGAATGGTGTGTTTACCTTTTTAAAAGTTATTCGTTCACACCCATCTCTCTTTTGTTTGGCTGACCCTTCTGGCCAATTAGGTCTTACCCTGGTATCTGACTTTCACTCAATCAGAGCGTGTTGAATAGCGCACAATAGCGCATTGAAAAAAAGATGACAGTAATGCACACCAACTGTGGACACAAACGGAAAACCATGATGCGCACCAGAACAGAACATTAGGCACAGAACTAAACATTACTCACATTCACATATACATTTTGGGACGAACTACACAAGTCCAGGAAACGCTGCAACCCCCTTGCACACTACTATACAAATAACAACCGATGTTGACAGAGACACTAATGGTAGCTTAGTTATCTTTCAATCATGTAAATATTTTCTTGCTACATGTATCCTTCAGCTTTCCCCACCTTGGCCAAACTTTTTGTTTACTTCTGCAAAGGTAGAGGAGGTACGGGTGTACAAACGCAATAATCTGCTCCTAATCTGCTTGGGGTGAGGAGTATAAAATAATTTAGCTCACTAGCCCACAGCTAGTCAGGCTTACATATAGCCTTTAAAAATAAAAATAAAAATAAAACAGCAACAATGTTCTTAGCACCACCATCTGCAGTATTCATTACAGTTCAAGTCAATTGTATTTATATAGCGACAATAACTGAATCTGAAACAATTGAAACTGTCTTTAGGCGCTTTACAGAGCCCAGAGCTTGACCCCTTGAAGGAAGATCTCCCTTTCAACAGGGAGATATCATGAGCAGAACCTCATCTCAGAGGGGGAACCCATCTGGTTTGGGCCAGCCAGGTACTGTAGCATCCTCATTATCATTGCTATTCGTATTCTTGTGGTTAGAAGGAAAGGTATATAAGACAACACCATTACACCAACATAAATCTCCCAACTGAAGCCACTTGACCCAACAGATGGCGTTATTTCCAAAGCACTTCGAATTCGACCAAAGGAGAGCAATGGAGAGAGTAACACTAAACACACATCTAAAATTCAGTCGTGGCCTGCGATAAAGGGCACTTAACCGATCAAGTATGTTATAATGACACTGTTTACAAAACTACCGTCTTATGCCATAAATTAATCTTCCATTCACAGCGCTGAATTATATGTTATTGAGTAGCTTATAGGAAAACATAGAAAAAACTGTGTATCTTTTGATTTGATTCAATATTCATTCTTAGTGTCACTATGGCGAAAAATGTCTGGCATAAACAATTGTTTGGACGGAAGACATTGCTTTTCATGACGGATGGCTACATACTTGGCCTACTTTTAATTAATGTAGTGTTCTTTAACTTACACTAGCAACATCTGGAGAAAGTGACCTACCGTTGTTGTGGTTTCTCTATGCTATGCCACTAATTGGAATAAGAAATGCGAAATGTCATTCATGGTAACATGCTATCCAACAGTCGCAGCACTTAACGTGGCTTCCTCAGTACTGTGTGTAGTCATCCATACAAATTAGAGGTGGAAGCCACGCACGGCTTGACGTAGTAAGAGACCGGCTGCGGTGCCGCTCCGTCTCCAACGCACGTACCGCGCTACGTGCCTGATGCATCCAGAGGCAGGGAGTGAGACACTATGAAAGAGAGAGAGAGAGAGAGAGAGAGAGAGAGAGCGAGAGCGCTTCGTCCTGGTAGCCAGAAAAGACAGACCTTGTCCCTCTTCCACCCCTTCGCTGAAGAAGCCGGTGGAAATCATCATTAAATCAGGTGCATGCGCATTCCTCTGGCTTGGCCGTCCTCGTCATCCTCCGCGTTGGCAGAGATAATTTGCGCGCGGTCTCGGGATGCGGTGGCAATGTAGCTGTGCTCATACCGGCGCCTGAATCTGCCTCACGCAACTTCCAAGACTTGCTTCGTTAACCGGGTGGTTAGACAAACAGACGACATACCGAGGGGCGGAGAGCAACGCTTCATGCATGACAGTTCATGGATTCTTCAGACACACCGGGATTAAGCCATGACAGCTGTTAGAACCAGCGGGAAGCCATGTCCGTGGAGATCGCAGTCAAGACACAATCAAGTCCACACGCCTGATACTCGGGGAGACCTCAGGGGTCACCGTCACCGCGCCTGAGCCGAGCGCGTCCCCTCCTCTGGCGGCTACATATACGTGGGAACCCGTGGACACCAGACTACACATAGGCTAGTATGGTTTGGGCATCACCTCTTTCTGTTTGCTCAGGTGAAGATGTCGGCGTGCCCTTATAGGGTTACAGATTAATACGACTGCACTTTATTTATTCTTTCCAAGCGACGAGGTTGAAAGAACATCGTTTGACAATTAGTCACACCTTTCTCTAGAAGAACTAATACATCAACGTCTGTCGGTGTGATCCATGCACGCCGGCGATCTAATTCTCCGAACCTCTCCGGTTCCCTGTAGGACTTCTGGCGTTTGAGCTGGATATGTTGACATTAACGTAAGCATGGATGGAATGATCAGTCTGTTGGGGCTCCTCTCGCTCGGTCTGGAAGGCATTTACTGCCAAGGAGTGTACGGTAAGTCGCAGAATATCCAAACACCCTCAACAAACTCAATAGTGACCTTGCAAAAAGACGAGATAATTTGTATTCAGTGTTGCGAGCGCGGGTGACCTGACAAAACAAGCTGCATTAAAATGTTACAAGCGTCGTTAACCCAACGCGTTTCATATAATGGAGACAACCGTTGACTATAGCGTTCGGAGGATAATCTTAAATGGTTTAAATGAGGGAGATTTCGGTACTGGTGAATATTAATTACAATTTAAATATTTTAATTATTTGCCTTGAATGTTTTTTTTTTTTTTTTTTTACATCGAAAGGCATCGCTTTCAATCCATCAGCAAATGTCAAAATGTGATTATATTTCTCCTGCCAGGTTAAACCTCAGACGTAACGTAACCAATTAATTCGAGCGGAAATGAACTAATACATCTGACACATTCAGGGTTTTGAATGACTGGGGGTTCGGTTCTTCTCACCCGATAACCTCTTTTGGTGGTTCGAATACAGCGTGGTCCCTCCCAGCTTCGCCTCTCTCATCCCCTCTCCGCTCACACCACATGGTATGCAACTTGTGGCATTCTCCTTCTCTCTCGTTCTGTGCCTTGGTTTTGTGCATATAAACCGTGTGGTGGCTTCACCAGTTTCCCTGTGTATTACTAACCAGATAAGGCTTGCACACTGATGCAGAGATGATAGATGATGTCTTGCATGAGTGCCCCGCTGCCAGACTCAGTGGCACAGACGACCCTGAAATGCATAATTAAACGATCACATATGAATGTGAGGTAGAACTACTCCTCAGCACGTCGCTCTCTTAAGAAACGCCACAAGCTTGCAGTCCTGGTGTCTCTCAAATCATATTTGGCAGCAGTGCCTTTTGTGCTGACCCGTGTGTCTGATTAATGATTTGTATACATTTTGTCAAGGGCTAGCGGGAGAAACCAATACGAGATCAATATCAGTGTCTTGTAGACTGCAAGTGCAGGCACAATATCATTTTATTTGATTGTTTTGATGTCAGTACAGTTTTTACCGGCTTTATTTGATGCCTGAGAATGCGGGAGTGCAAGGAGAGTGTTGAAGGTCCTGTCCTGTGCGTATAGTCTGTGGGAAGAGCGGGTTTCTGTGAGGCCAGGCCTGTGTGTTCAGGCTGGACTGAAGAGGCAGGTCCAGGCGCTAGGGCAGTGGTTTATGATCATGTCACTCTGATCACACACAACATGAGGTCACCAGAGTTATTTGCTAAGGGTCAGCTGTCACACTAAACACTCGCCTCGCACACATACTCTCTCTCTCATGCACACACAGCACACACACAGCACACACACACACACAGCACACACACACACACACACACTCCCACACACACATAAATACACATTTTCTTACACACACACACACTAACACAAACACACACACTACATCAATGCCTACCATATTATGAAGAACATTTGACCCAGCGGTTAGTGACCTGTGACATGAGACTGCAGATTGCATCTGTATATTTATGTCCTCCTCTGTTGAGCAGCATGTCTAAACTCCAAATGTCCATATTTATATTGTCCTATTCAAAGCCCTCATATATCACGGATTCAGATGCATTTCATGCACCCTCTGAAGCCCACTCGCTCTCAGACAGGGCAGAAAGCATGTTCCCAGGAGTAGGAGAGTCGAAAGAGTTCAAAGAAACAACCTCATATGAATTCAAAGCAGTAGTGGCTGCTCCTTGCTTGACTTTGGAGCGCGAGTGAATTAGCTTGCGCTGGTTCCTGTGTTTGCTTCCTGCGAGTCTGTTTGCAAAACATGACTCCCTCGGCTCAAAGGTCAGAGCTTTGATTGGTGCCCACAACACAAACA
Organism: Clupea harengus; assembly: GCF_900700415.2. Classification (NCBI taxonomy): domain Eukaryota; kingdom Metazoa; phylum Chordata; class Actinopteri; order Clupeiformes; family Clupeidae; genus Clupea; species Clupea harengus. Next base: position 13,834,471 of record NC_045166.1, read on the forward strand.
CTCAGAGATTGTGTGTGTGTGTGTGTGTGTGTGTGTGTGTGTGTGTGTGTGTGCGCGCTGATTGTGCGGATACACTCTGAACAAATGAAATGCTGTGATCTGAAGATCTAGGATATACATTTTTTCTGCTGGTGATGCTGAAGGTCTGTAGAGATTCCCTTGAGTGTTGCAGATCTTACATATTCATTTAGAAGCATGAATTAAACATGTAAGATCGTCAGATTAACCATATGCTGAACAATAACCCACGTTTGCCGATTGTAGTCCTTGTCAGCGTGATTTCCTTTTGACGTAGGCTGTGTGTCTGCTGTGGAGGGGTGCAGCAGCAGCAGCATCTGTCTGATAATCCAGAGACGGGTTCAACATTGCTCAAAGCAGCACATGGCAGCTGGGCGGCGATGGGGAGGCAGGGGAGGGGCAGGGGCAGGGGCAGAGGAAGGGGCAGAGGCAGGTTTCCTGCACCCAGAGCCGAGCTGGAGGAAGAGAGTGTCTGGGACAGGGCTGGAGATGTAGAGGTGGAGATGGACACACACACACACACACACACACACACACACACACACACACGCACACACACACACAAACACACACACACACACATGTGCGGAGATGTAGAGCTGGAGATGTAGAGGTGGAGATACACACACACACACACGCACACACGCACACACGCACACGCACACAAACACACACACGCACACATGGGCGGGAATGTAGAGCTGGAGATATAGAGGTGGAGATACACTTGCAGACTGGAGAGAGTGTCTGGGACAGGGCTGGAGATGGAGAGGTGGAGATACACACACACACACACACACACACACACACACACACACACACACACACACACACACACACACACACACACAGAAACACACACACACACACACACACACACACACACACACACGTACAGATACACTGGGAGGAGGAACACTGAAGGGAAAGGAGAATTTAGTGCATTTTCCCTCCTTTTCCTCACCGTCACATTAGTCCCTCGCCCTGCGGGCTGATTGCGTGGGTGTGTTTATTTTGAGAGTTGACAGTAGTGGAGGTTTGCTGAATGGTGCTTTAAGTCTGTTTTAGCGGGGTGTGTAAGCAAACACACATCTGGAGTGCGGCCCGAGTCTCTGGACACAGCACAGTGCGGTGCAGGACTGGGAGGAGTGTGTGTGTGTGTGTGTGTGTGTGTGTGTGTGTGTGTGTGTGTGTGTGTGATGAGTGCGTGTGTGTGTGTGTGTAGTCTGATGAGTGTGTGTGTGTGTTTGGCAGAAAGAAAGGCTCTTTGATGAATGAGCTGCAAGCTCATAGTGTCAGTTACCGGATGCTCTCCTCCCAGTGTCATACATTAAATAAAAGATAAACATTAACATATTCTCTTTTTACAAACTAGCTAATTTTACTCAACCTGATATATTTTTTATTGGCTGGATAGAGCTCTGACATTTTACCTTGTGTGTGTGTATACTATTTCCAGACATGATGTTATCGAGTGCCTCATATTGAGGCTAAACCTGGCAAGATTAGCTCTTGCTCCATTCAGAACCGGCAGTATTATCAATTATGTATAGAATCTGTAAATGAATAAAGTCGATATAAACACAGTGCTTCCCCTTCCTCACTAACACTAAAAACAACAACATTGGGTTAACGACACTTGTATGTATAGAATCTGTAAATTAATAAAGTCGATATAAACACAGTGCTACCCACTCCTCACTAACCCTCCCATCAGATTCACTTCAGTGTGCAGGAAAAGCACATTCTGACCTTGTCAGCACATATAGGAAGGCTATTACATTACTGCGACTTACCCAGAGGGTAGACCAGAGGGCATCCACCCAATGGACTACACAGTAGCTGCCTGTTGACATTGTAGCTGCAGCAGAGACATGATCCAGTACAGATTGCCAGTGCTGCTCTCCTCTCCGATGCCCTGTGCTAAAAAGATGTAGGATACATCATGGCTAAAAAGATGTAGGATACATCACGGTCAGGCTTGTGCTGCGAGTCTGGCAACCCTGACAGATGTTCTAACATGCCAATACTTTGCCAATGGAAACAGAAGAGCTTAAAAAATAAACAATGCAAAGATGACTTGCAAAGAAAAGCTGTCAACAGCCATCAAGGCACCTGAACAAGGGAACTATTTTGAGTTGGGTTTAAAGCAACAATATGTTATATATTTACTGCTCTAACTCACAAAATGACCATGATATGTCATCTGCGATTAAGGAAACGTAGTACATTTAAAAATGGTCTCTCTGAACAACAGTACAATAGTCAGCGGGCCTATGTTCTCCGTAGAAATTACCATTCCGGGGCGGAACGTCAGTTTGCGTTTTTTGCCTGTGTGATCCTGCTCACTGCCCATATCTCCAGTACCATTTTGACACCCCGGGTTGCCAGATCTGAAACAAATTGGCAGGCAAACAGTGTGTTGCAGCCATGAAATCATACAAATGAACTGGAGCAGCAGAGATAACGTTAGATTCTACCGGACTTAAAAAGCCTTGGCATCCTTCTGAAAAGCTGCATGACCAGAGACATAATCAGAGAAAAGAGGGACCAGAGACAAAACGGGGGTAAATATTGGAGATGCATTTGAAAGATGGAGGCGGTTTAGAGCCCAGAAGGATTTTGAGATGGATTCCGAGTTCATTTTCTCCTGAACAGGTAAGCATTGAGCCTCAGCGAAGTTTAGCTAACCGTAACTCATTTATCATGGCTACTAGTAGGGATCTACATTCGAGTACTCACATTCATACTCTGTGGTACGTGTGCAGCTGGGTTGTCAAGGCAGCGAATATTTGAGACCAGAGGTGAGTAGCGTAAGCAAAAGCTGTGCTAAGTTTAAGTGTTGTTACTTTATAATAATAATGACTCAAGTAGAAGTAAAAGTACCCATCAAAATAATTACTTGAGTAAGAGTAAAATTGTCTCTCATAAAATGAGTACTCAAGAAGTGAGTAACTTCATATGATGATATTTTTACACCTATTTGGTTTATGTATTATATACAAATGTGGGCTTATGCGCAAAATATAATATTAAATATAATAAATACGAACTTCTAGGCTGGAGGGCTGCTGCTGGCCATTTGGGGTGTTTTTTGATTTTGGATACAGGGCAACTTGGTAAAAACAAACAGCTGTCATAGTTCCTGGAACAAATGATTAAACTAAAAAAGCGAAATTATTGAAAAGCAATGAATACGCGCATCTGACAGCTTCACGATCGGGTGGAAGGCTTTACAGCTGTTTGCTTTCACCAAGTTTTGCCGGATATGATGTCACACTGACTAAACAAATTTGGTTTATTATTTTCAAACGATAAAAAAATGTAATTACAAATGTATACATTAGCTGATCAATTTACAGCTTAGCACTCGTCGTCGCTTTACATTGTCAACATTTAATGTTGTGCTCGCCTTGCAATCGTTCATGTAGATTCAGTGTCCTCAACCTGGCAACCCACGCCTGCTTCAAGTCCACTTTTCCATAGTTTATTGTGAGATATGGAGTTCATATGGAATTATTTTTGTTTTTAGCCCATGCTCCTCTCAGAAATTCAGTAGGGCCATGCTGGTGCCATGCTGGAACAGTCTGAAGCAACAGTGAAGGTTTCAGTGAATGAATGTTCCAGTCAGTGAACGAGATAAGGAGCGATGTTCTATGTCTGAGAATGTCTGCAGGTTTCAGTGAATGAATGCTCCAATCAGTGAACGAGATGAGGAGCCATGTTCTAGAGAATGTCTGCAGGCATCCAGCCATCAGCTTGCCCTACTGTAGATGAATTTGGATTGTCACTTAAAGCTTTGCTATTCCTATTTGCTTTGGGGAGCCGTCATCTTCGTGACACTTGTAAGGCTTCAGCACGTGTAATTACTGTTTCATCAGCTTTTTCTTGGCACCCAGACAAGGGAAAGAGCTAGAGAGAAAAAAAGAATGATGAAAAACTCTAGCACTAATATGACAGGATACGTTTCTGAGGGCTCCAAACCAATTATGACAGTGGCATACTGTCTGGCAGCCCAGCTAAGCACACACACACACACACACACACACACACACACACACACACACACACACACACACACAAACACTCACACACGATAGCTTAAATGAAAGCAAACCAATCTACATGATAGATAGTGAGGACCATCATCATGCTCACTTTGCCTGGCTTTCCTGGCAGTCGTCCCAAAGGCCCTTATGCTAGACACTCCTGTAAGTCTCCCAATACACTCACACTCACGCTAGACACTCCTGTAAGTCTCCCATCTCTATCACACTCACGCTAGGCACTCCTGTAAGTCTCCCATCTCTATCACACTCACGCTAGACACTCCTGTAAGTCTCCTATCTCTATCACGCTCACGCTAGACACTTGTGTAAGTCTCCCATCTCTATCACACTCACGCTAGAGTCTCCCATCTCCATCACACTCACGCTAGACACTCCTGTAAGTCTCCCGTCTCTATCACGCTCACGCTAGAACTCTGAACTCTGAACCCTGACCCCCCACAGCCATAGAGACACCCTCCACAGATCTGGGCCAGTGGATCCTCACTGAGCAGAGTGGGGCATTAGTGTAGGTGTTGACACTGAACATCACTGAACTGAGGGTGTGTGTGTGTGTGTGTGTGTGTGTGTGTGTGTGTGTGTGTAAAGAAGCAGGCACTAAGGCATGGTGTGAGTGCCACACTAGTTAGCTGGGGTGAAGTGTTATTACCCCACAGGCCAGGGGTCAGGGGTTGTGTTATTACATCACAGGCCAGGGGTCAGGGGTTGTGTTATTACATCACAGACCCGGGGTCAGGGGTCAGGGGTTGTGTTATTACATCACAGACCTGGGGTCAGGGGTTGTGTTATTACATCACAGGCCAAGGGTCAGGGGTCAGGGGTTGTGTTATTACATCACAGGATTAAGTTATTCTCTTCTGTACTGTGCTTCCCTGTGGCCCTAATGCAACCTTATCATTTGAATTTAAACAACAATAAATGATATATATCATGGTTGACACTTTGGAAATCATTAACAGGGGTTAACTAAGTGTGAGTATCATATGACTCCAACTGGTCAAATAGACTCTATGTTACTTAGCTAAGCAGCTGGTGAAGCACTGATGGCCTTAAAATACAGGCCTAAAATGTCTGTCCCCTTGGGCACAGCTGGTCCTGTTCAGACCCCTATTTAACAGGTGTGAGGTTGGTACAGTCAGGCACCAAATGTGGCCTAATTAATGGACGAGCCTTTGGCAATATGTTGATTGTCCTGCGCTTGTTTGTTTATTTATTTATTTGTTTGGTTGTTTTGTTTTGCTAATACAGGCACTCACTCTGTCACTCGCGCCCGACGGCTCCAGCCGCTGTCGAGACCATGTCTGTTGTCATGGCGATGCCATCCACGGCATTGGCCCGCCTCCACTACGGTTCCCTTAACTTCCTCTTCGCGACCTCTTGCTGCGTCGGCGAAGCAGTTGCTGAGAGAAATGCAAAGTGATTGCAGGCTGAGAGCTCTCTGAGTGTTGCTGGTGTGACAGCCCAGGAGGCACTGGGTGGGGGTGGGGGTGTGTGTCTGTGGGGGGGGGGGGTGTCAGAGGGGCGGTGAAATTAGCGTTGTTTCATTTCCACGGCAACAGTGAGAGAGTGGCTCCTCAGCGGTGGGGTGAGCTGTGGTTAAAGAGCGCTGACACACCAGGAGCTGCAACTGAAGTGGGCTGTGTGTGTCATCAACACACACACGCACACACACACATACACATACACACACACACACACACACACACACACACACTTCAGGCTTCAAAAGTCAACAGTAAACAGCCTACCCAGCAAGAGGGGGGGGGGAGCTAACACATGCCTCCCCTCTTCTCTCTTTCTCTCCCTCTCTTTTCATCCCTCCTTCCCTCTCATCTGCCCCACTTCAGCCATCACCCCCCCGCTCTCTCTCTCCCTCTCTCTCTCTCTCCCTTTCCCTCCATCTCTGTTTCATCTCCCGCTCCGGTATGTAGGGCACACAACATGATGAGACACAAATTAGCATGAGTTGTGTTCCCTCTTCTGTTTTTTTCCCCCTCTTCTGGAAGATTCTCAGATCAAATGGTCACACCGTAAGCAGATTGGTCACGGCCGCTTTGAGTGGAGGCGTTACTGGAGCGACGCGTGACAGCGGGATTTATGTAGGTTACTCTCCTGCGCCGCGTTCTTAAAGACCTTTAAAATCCTCTCCTCAGCAGCGCAGCAATGCACAGCGCCGCTGGACTCAAATTACCGTTGAAAAGGACAATCAACACTCCCCACAGCCACAGCCTCAGCCTCAGCAACAGCCTCAGTCCCAGCCACAGCATGCAGCTCAGCTCAGGTTGCTGTGCAGTAGGACGTTCGTCGATGTGACCAGATTGATATGTGTACCTGAATTCAGTGTTCATATTTTACAGCTTACTCTGTGCAATACACTGTTGGCTTGTGGTTGTCCTTTTGAAGAGCATGATCTTCATACCTCCTCTGAGTTCAGTGCTCGTGCTCTGTACTGTGTTGTGTGCACATACATTCTACTGCTCGCTGTTTGAAAGAAATAAAGTAAGCAGTACAGTACAGAGGGGACATCTTGTAGTTTTACTGCTGTTAGGTGTGCTATTTTGTGTGTTTTTGTGTGTGTAGTTATCATGCATGGAGAAAGGATGTATTAGCGTGTGTGTATGTGTATGTGGTTTTGTATGTGTAGTAGTGTGTGTGTGTGTGTGTGTGTTACTGTGTTACTGTGTGTGTGGGTATTAGTGTGTGTGTCTTGCTGACAGATTGCATGATGAAATAGTTGACAGTGCTGGCCTGCCTGTCAGCAGTGTACCCTGACTAGGATTCATCATGACAGTGTTTGTGTAAGGATCTTGGAGCTTGTGTGTGTGTGTGTGCGTGTGGCTGTGTGTGTGTGTGTGTGTGTGTGTGTGTGTGTGTGTGTGTGTGTGTGTGTGTGTGTGTGTGTGTGTGTGTGTGTGTGCGTGTGGCTGTGGCTGTGGCTGTGTGTGTGTGTGTGTGTGTGTGTGTGTGTGTGTGTGTGTGTGGCTGTGCCAGCATTAGAGTAGTGTGAACATCATAGGCCCTGCAATTGACAGATTGTGAACGTAGACAGACCAGCCATTTGGGCACACACATGCACACACACACACACACACACACACACACACACACACACACACACACACACACACACACACACACACACACAGATGAGTCATGTGGCTTTTCTACAGCACTCTACTTCCTTGCTCTCTGCCACCTCTCTTGTGATGGTGGTTGTGTGTGTGTGTGTGTGTGTGTGTGTGTGTGTGTGTGTGTGTCTGTGATGTGATGTGAGTTGCCAGCTCTTTCAGCGTTTCAGAGCTCTCATCTCACCGCCCGGTTTTCTCACCCAAGGACCAGAGGCCCCTCTGCCAGTCTCACTGCAGAGGTGTCTGTCTCTCACAGAGGACACAGACCTCACTACTGAGGTGTCTCTCTCTCTCAGAGGACACAGACCTCACTACTGAGGTGTCTCTCTCTCTCAGAGGACACAGACCTCACTACTGAGGTGTCTCTCTCTCTCAGGGAACACATACCTCACTACAGAGGTGTCTGTCTCTCTCAGGGAACACAGACCTCACTGCAGAGGTGTCTGTCTCTCTCAGGGAACACAGACCTCATGGTAGGGTTGCCTGTCTCTCAAAGAGGACACATACCTCACTGCAGAGATGTCTGTCTCTCACAGAGGACACAGACCTTATGGTAGGGTTGTCTGTCTCTCAAAGAGGACACATACCTCACTACAGAGGTCACAGAGACCACAGACTGTTCTAGAATGAGTTGTCTGTCGTTCTCAGAGACCAGAGACTGCTCTAAAATGAGGTGTCTGTCTCTCATAGGCACCACAGACAGTGTGTGTGTGTGTGTGTGTGTGTGTGCGTGTTTCTTGTGACGTTTCCTGATGACTCAGTAGACCTAACACTGGCACTCAATAATATCAGACTCAGTCCACGTGTGGTGCACAGTTCTGATGTCAGAGATGGGTGGTTTTGTCAGGTGAGCTTCACTGAAACCTCCATACATGTAGATTTGCTTGTTATGAAGATACGGCTTATCTATTAGTCTCCAACTATTGGGAGTTTGCTAGGTCAGTGAATACCTTGTTTTACATTTTATAGTTCTAACATTATTCCTTTGCATTCCATATACCTCACCTCACAGCATTTCCTATTGGTGTTCACTGAAGAAAAAGTAGACCTTCAGCACTGGTTCTTTATGTTGTACAGCTGCCTATAAAAGCCCTGAAACCTGCTGTATGAACTTGTGCAGTGGTGTGCTTATATATGTGTAAATTGAGTGTTTGTGTTAATTGTGTGTGTGTAAATTATGTGTGTGTAAATTGTGTGTGTGTGTGTGTGTATTGTATGTGTGTAAATTGTGTGAGTGTAAATTGTATATGTGTGTAAATTGTGTATGTATACATTCTGCGTGTGTAAATTGTGTGTGTGTCAATTGTATGTGTGTAAATTATGTGTGTGTACATTTTGCATGTGTGTAAATTATGCGTGTGTAAATTATGTGTGTGTTAATTGTGTGTGTGTGTGTGTGTGTATATTGTATGTGTGTAAATTGTGTGTGTGGTCATTGTGTGTGTGTAAATGCGATACAAGTAAAACACTAAAAAAACAGAAAGTTGTGTAGGTGGATTTTATGCAGTAAATTTGGGATTAATTAATTACCCAGGATAATTGGACATCCTTGATTATTATTTAGAAATGGAAGCATTAAATCATGGCTATTTGTTTACAAAAATGGCTGCATATTGATCAGTGGCAGTTGTGATTGTTTAATGATCAATATGACAAAGGCGATGAGAATCCCGTCTTCTCCTGGTCTGTGCGGGAGTGCGAGCAGCATCTCCCTAGAAAACAAATCTGCTCCAAAATCGCTGCACATCAAGCAAGGGATATGATGCTCCGTCCCCCTAATCAAACTGTGTTAAGTTGTGTTTCTTTGGGGGTGGGGTGGTGTGTGTGTGTGTGTGTGAGTGTGTGTGGGGGGGGGGGGAGTTTTGCAGTCTGAGGTCATTATTTTTTGACTTTCTGAAGCCTTTGGCAAAGACCTCTGAGTCCATTCCTATTTGATATTTTAGGCATTGTTGTTGTGAATTTGTGTGTGTGTGTTTGTGTGCGTGTGTGTGTGTGTGTATGTGTGTATGTGTGTTGTGTGTGTGTGTATATATATGTGTGTGTGTGTGTGTGTGTGTGTGTGTGTGTGTGTCTGAATAGCTACCAAGGTAATTTGATGTGTAACGTCTACCAAAAATCTCCCTCTAGCACCTCCAGGCAAAACGTGGCTTTGAATTCCTCTTCACGTGTATAAAGACAGAAAACCCAATGCCGCTTTATCCTTCAACTCCCCCATGCCTTCAACAAACATACAATCCTGTTCTTTTTTTCCTCCCTTCCTCCCTCCCTACCTCAGTCTGTCGCCTGTGTGAGCTTCTCACCATTAAGATTGGCAGTGGACAACGGATAAACAAGCATTGCAAACACGCGACAGCACTGATAAACAGGACGGGGATAAAAAAACAGGCAAAGAAACAGACCGCTTCCCTTGGAGCCAGCTGTTAAAAACAAACCTACCAGCAACGTCAGAATCTCACACACTGTTTAAATAACTAACAATATGGTTTCTCTCTCATTATTTTAGGCTATTAATTACAGGCTATTCATTATCTCTTAATTTTGCACATATCTCCTATTAAGTGTGGAATGTCTAATGACATATTTCTGTCAGGGGACACAAGAACTCGAGATGGCAGAGTTTATTAGAAGCAGCCAGGGTATGGTCATAGGGGAATTAACGGAGGCAACACAAAACTGATAACAGGCTGACGGACAGCATTAACATAAGGGATAAGGATTTAAAGCTCAGAAGATAGAATCCAAAACACAACGCTCAGAAGTATAAGTTCGAAACACAACACTCAGAAGTTAACCAACAAACAAAAACAGTCCAGGAGAAAACGTGAATGTAGGAGTAGTCACTGGAATTTGGAAGCCTTGAAACTAGGGATCGAATTTTGCATGTATCTCCTGTTAAGTGTAGAATGTCTAATGAAGGGTAAAAGGGAATAATTAATCAGTTGCTGTCTTGATAGAGAGGTTGAGAGCGTTCCTCCTCTGGGCTATGCACTCTAGTCTCATGTGCCACGGGGAACACATCGCGTCAGCTGCTGTCCATGGTCCTGAACCTCACGGAGGCCATCGGTCATGTGTCTTTGTATATAGTTTGAGCACTACAGTCAGATTTCAATATCATTATCATCACCATATATAGGGTATTTGCTTTGTGGACAGATTAAGGACATTGCGAGGCCCAGGCCATCATAGTGTGTTTTTCCACACGGAAGAAGGGTAACAATAACAGCTATAATAATAGCTTTTTGATCGTAGATGTTTGCTCCTCTCATAGTTGTGAAGCAGAATTCACTAAGTGTGTTCACCCATTAATCGTAATTGTGAGCTGGGTTTAGACCATTGTGCGACAGGTTAGTTTGACCCTACTGATGATGTGTTACTACAGTTACTACTAGTGCTGTCAAACGATTAAAATATTTAATCGCGATTAATCGCATTTATGTCATAGTTAACTCAAAATTAATCGCGATTAATCGCAAATTTTTATCTATTCTAAATGTCCCTTCATTTATTCATTTTTTCCATCATTTTATTTTTATTTTAATGCCCTTATCAACATGGAAAAGTGGATTGGCTTGCTTTATGCAAATGTTTTATTTTATTGAAAACCAACATTGCCAAACAGGGCGGTACAAAATAAAATTAAAAAGTGCACATTTCAGGTAAACAAGGACTGAGCCTATAGTGCAGTTAAACCATGGCTTAATATTTAATTTGTTTCAAGTTTTCTGGGAACATAGCAATCAGGCCTCTTATTTCAGAAACAATTAACCGTAACAGTTAGGTTACCAATAAAAGGTAAGCCTACTACTTCTTTGCTTTCAGCCAGCTGCCTGTTGACATTTTCAGACAACAGTGAAGCTCGCTTCTTTTGCACAACCAAAACTTTTAAAAGTAAACTTTCCATTCAGAAGCTTTTTATCATCTATTTCGCCGTATCGCGCTCACCATTCACTCAAACTGTAACGTTAGCCTACTACACAGTTTGCGAGGCCAAAAAGAGCGTTAATCTAAAAAAAAAAAAAAAAAAAAATATATATTCTTTTTAAATCGCGTTAATCTCGCGATAAAAAAATTTACGGCGTTAAAATGCGTTTGCGTTAACGCCGTTAATAACGCGTTAAACTGACAGCACTAGTTACTACAGAACCTTCTCAGTACGAGAGAAACTGTAGGTCTGGATTGAGACATGTTGTGAAACATATACATTTGAGTTGGATTAGCAAAAGGAATGACTAGAAGAGCATTTTGTGCCTTGAGTAGAGAAGAGTTCACAGTAATATCTCTTGGAAATTTTGCATGTAAACTGAATTAGGATTACAGAGGAATCTATAGGCATTTCCCCAGTGTTTATATATAGCTGAATATCTGGGACACCCTTCATATTATGTAGCCTAGGATACAGTGTTTTGCTTGCTGTTAAAATGCTAAAGGCTGGGTTATACGTAGGTCTAATCAGGGATGTTGTTCATGATTTATAATGACTGTTCTACATTCTATATTAGGGGTGTAAATGGGTAGAGACATCACAATGATATTTAGCTGCTGATTCAGAACATATTGCGGTATGTAAAGTATTGCGATTCTGTAAATATTGCAATTCTTTAATATAACTTTAATATATTTATACTATAAACTGAATCTGGCTTGAAAATAAATGTGAAGTAGGAAAAAACATCAGTTGACCGCAATTTATCACGTATTAATGTTCAAAATAGGCTAATTAGCCTACGTGTAGACAGGCTAGGTAGCTACTATCTTAGCATCATTACATTTTTTAGCGGGCACCATTGATATGGCAGTGTGTGTGGCGTAGCGGGCGTCTGTGGCCTTCTTCAGCATGTGCTTGGAGAAAGAGGGAGAATGGGAGAGGGAGAAGGAGAAACGGAGAGGGAGAGAGAGAAAGTGGGATAGAAAGAGAAGGATGGAGAGAGAGAGAGAGCAAGGGAGAGACTTTGACTTTTAAGTTTCCTTTATTACCAGTAAAAAAGAAAAAAGACTCAAGAAATAATAAAAAAACACCCACACAGAAAACATAAACAACAACAACAACATGTTCAGCATCAATCAATGTATGTACTGAGAAGTTTAGCTGTAGCATACCCTCTTCATTGGCCTTGCAAATACATTCCTCAATCCCCCACGTTTTGGTGAAAGACTCCAAGTCACCGATAACAGTATAACAACTAAATTCAACACGTAAATGAGTAGGTATAGACAGAATCAAGAGCGACACTGGCTCTGATATTTCAGACCCCTCCATTTTATTCCACACCGCCATCTTAGCTTGGCCAAAAAGAAAATGAAAAAATAAACCGATGTGGTCTCTCCTTGCAACCGAGTACTTGGGACCAAAAATCAACAAATTCCAGGAAAAAAATCTCTCCTAGTCTCACACACCATTCTTTAAGAAGACCGAAACAACTTTGTCAGCCTTGAACATCCAACACACAAGTGTGTTACCGTTTCACATTCTCCACACAAAATATACCCCTCCCATACCCCTGGATCTAAGTGTGCTCTGTGTCTGTTTGTAGCTATTGCTCCGTGTACAATTCTCCCCTGGAGATCACCCATTCTCTTTTGAATTGGGCGCTTGTACAGATACCACAAACTGCCTTTGAAAGGCAAGGCCTGATCCAAAAAACTCCACCTCCAACTCCACCTCCTACACACCACTTCAACTCCCTCACACTGGAGTGGGCCTGGAAACTCCTCACCTTCCCACACACCTGATAGAGTGCCCTCTTGCTGACACTGTTGAACGTTGACAGTTGCAGCGTTTTAAGAGTGAGCGGCGCACCTTGCCCTTTTTCCCACTCCCCTACAGCAGGGCTCACCCGAAACTCAAGGGAAAAAATCCAGGTCTTCTGACAAGTCCATTGGGGACAGGAGGTAATGTTTTGCCTCTTCTGGGACCACATTTTGGATTTCTGTCATTAGCTTTTGGCTAAAACGGGCCTCACCACGTCCTCTGCATAACGCCAAGAACCCGCCTGTCTTGTAGCTTTGTGATGCCCACCTGGACAAACACTGCTCTTAAAGAGAGGGACTGGAGAGCCACAACTGGTATGGCTGGGTTATAAAAGAGTGTCTCCTCTCCCACCCACATACTTGGTGTGATTTCTCCTCCTCTAGTTGTTAAAACAGTCTAAGCCCGTAGCACTGATTGAGAGAGAGAGAGGGAGAAGGAGGGGGAGAGAGGGAGAGAGAGAGAGAGGGAGGGAGGGAGGGAGAGGGATGCGTCACTCCTCAGTTCACTGCTCTACTGTTGCCTGCCTGACATTAATTATGAAAGACAAAAGAGGATCAGAAAAGGGCTTTATGTGTGTGTGTACGTGTGTGTGTGTGTGTGTGTGTGTGTGTTTGGGTAGTAGTAGCATGTGGTGGATGGATTTAACTTAACCTAGAAATAATGATCACATGCCTCACATGTCACCTGTGTGGTAGTAAACACACACACACACACACACACACACACACACACACACACTCACACACACACAGACTGTAGTACTGTAAAAACGAATGATTGTGTGTGTGTGTGTGTGTGTGTGTGTGTGTGCATGCGTGGGTGTGTGTGTTTGTGTGATAAACATGTACAGCTGGTGGAAGGTTGTCTTATTAACTTAAACACACAGCAGTAGAAATCCTGCTCCTCTCCTCCTCTCTACTCTCTCTTTTCACTCTCCTCCCCTCTCTTCTCCTCTCTCCACTCCTCTCTCTTCTCTCTCCTCCTCTCCTCTCCTCTTCTCTCTCCTCCTCCTCTCTACACTCTCCTGTATCTCTCTCTCAGTTTTTATCTCCCCCTTCCCCCCCCCCAGCTGACTCCTCTCTGATTAGCCCTCTCGGGGGAGTGTGTTGACCTGCTTTCTCCTCAGGAGCTTGTGTAAGCCGCTGCTGCTGAAGCTGCTATACTGCTGGTACGGGTAGCTGGAGGAAGAAGGAACTGGGAGCTGTGTGTTTGGCGCGTGTGTGTGTGGCGTGTGTGTGTGTGTGTGTATGGCACGTGTGTGTATGTAAGATTGCGCACCTTCTGTAAAAAACAGTGACAATCCTGTGTCTGTCCCACTCACAGACACACATACATACACACACACACACACACACACAGGTATACACACATGTATACACAGGCGCACACATACACACACACACATACACACACACACACACACACACACACACACACAGACAGACACACACACACACACTTACCTATAGGGAAGAACGATGTTGGAGGTGATTCTGTGAGTGACTTCTCTCCTTTTCCATCTTCCTCTCTGCCATTCTGTCTCTTGCTACCACCCTTCCTATCACTCTCTCCCTCTCCCCCTCCCACTCTATCATTCAATCTCTTTTTCTGCTTCCTTTTCTATCCCCCTCTCCCTCTCCCCCTCTGTGATTCACCCTCTTTTTCTATCTCTCTTTCTATCAGCCCCCCCCCCCCGGCCATTCACTCCCTTGCCATCCACCTCTTCTATTCACTGCAATCATTCTCACTCTTTCTTTCTATCAATTCTCTCTCTCTTCCTCCGCCTCCCTGCTTCCCTCTATATCTCTCGCCCTCTTCGACTCGTCTCTCCTCTCTCCTCTCTCCTCTCTCCTACCATCTTGGCCAGACAGGATCGAGTGCCTGTGTGCCAGTGAGAGAAATCTTCCCTCAGATGGGAAACCAAAACAGCTACCTGTAGCACAAATCTGAGCCTTTTTTTCTACTTGCCTTTTCATAGAGGTTCAGGTTATCCAGTCCATATTATGTCTTGGGGCAGTGCTGCCTGGTGGTGATGCTGCATAAATAAGTCACACTGAATTGATTTTTTTATTCATACATGCATGATGATACATGTACAATGAGATTTTATGTCTTTCAGTGAAGTGTCTCCTTAACACACAGACACACATACGAGTGCGCTACTCACACACACACACACACACACACACACACACACACACACACACACACACACACACACACACACACACACACAGATACATGCACACACACACACACACACACACACACACACACACACACACACACACACACACACACACACACACACACACACACACGATTGCCCAGCTCCGGGGGCACCATCGGTCATGCTTCCATTGGGCCCACACCTCATGAAGCGCAAGGCAAACACCAGCAGGGATGCGGTGCAAAAAGCCAAACCCAGCCCAGCTGGCCCGGCCGGTAAAACGTGTCATCAGTGGATTAAGAGAATCAACAAAAGAAAAGCCATGGAGAAACTACAGCAGCAGAGCTGACAGAGAGAGAGAGAGAGGCAATGGAGGCAAAGAGAGAGGGAGAGGATCGAGAGGAGAGGAGGAAAGAAAAATAGAGAGATGTAGAGGGAGGAAGAAAAAAAAAGGATGGAAAAAGAGTGAAAGAAAGAGAGAAGGCGCGGGGAGAGGAAGAGAGAATGACTGAAAGAGGGAGATGGAGAGAAGGGAATGTTAGGGAGAAAGGAAGAGGGAGAAGGGGAGATGGAGGAGAGAGATAGAAGGGGAGATTGAGGAGAGGGATAGAAAGAGAGAGAAGTGGAGATGGAGGAGAGAGATAGAACGGGAGAGAAGGGGAGATGGAGGAGAGAGATAGAAAGAGAGAGAAGGGGAGGAGGGGAGAGACAGAAAGAGAGAGAAGAGGACATGGAGGAGAGAGATAGAAAGAGAGAGAAGGGGAGATGGAGTGAGATAGGAAGAGAGAGAAGGGGAGATGGAGGAGAGAGATAGAAAGAGAGAGGAGGGGATTTGGAGGAGTGATAGAAAGAAACGGAAGGGGAGATGGAGGAATGAGATAGAAAGAGACGGAAGGGGAGATGGAAGAGAGAGATAGGCAGAGAGGTAAGTAAGTAGCACACTAGATCCCTTTCCTTTCACAGCATTCAGACCCTCTTTCTGGTGGGGCTAGAGCAGCACATGTTCAGTAGATTCCCACAGCACACTGCACTACACTGGACACTGCACTACACTGGACAGCACACTGCACACTTACATTTACATTTACATTTAGTCATTTAGCAGAAGCTTTTATCCAAAGCGACTTGCAAGGATGTATACACATTTTACATTTACACTGATGGCACACTGCACATCAGGAGCAATTAGGGGTTCAGTGTCTTGCTCAAGGACGCTTCGACAGGGAATCGAACTGGCAACCTTCTGATTGCTTAACGACTTCTCTACCCCCGTACCACTGTCGCCCACACTGCACTGCACTACACTGGACACTGCACACTGGACAGCACAATACACACTGAACACTGGACAGCACACTGCACACTGGACAGCACACTGCACACTGGACAGCACACTACACAGCACACTGCACACAGCACACTGGACACTGGACACTGGACAGCACAATACACACTGGACAGCACACTGGACAGCACACTACACAGCACACTGCACACTGCACACTGGACAGCACACTGCACACTGCCCACTGGACAGCACACTGCACACTGCACACTGGACAGCACAATGCACACTGGAC
>NC_045166.1:13866182-13873682 GCF_900700415.2 Clupea harengus
TAATGCTAATGTTAATATGTCTTCTCACCATCACCTCTGTGTACTCCCATCCCTCAGTCCCTCACACATACTGTACACACTGACGCACACAATCAACACACACACACACACACACACACACACACACACACACACACACACACACACACACACACATTCACACATTCACACACACACTGACACACACAGTCACAAACATATGCACACACACACACAGACATGCACGCACACACAGTCAACACATAGATGTTACGATCGTTTTTTTGTACAGGACTCAATAGCAGACTCAGACTCAGAGACAGGGGTAAAGGGCAAATCAAAACGTTTTACTTTCCGAGTTCGATACACGATAAGGCAGTCCAATAATAAGTAAACAAATCCAACAAGTGGCAGGCAGCGGCAGGGGTCGATGTAGCGCCAGTCCAGGTTCGGTTCACAGGTAGACGGTAGATGATCAGGCAGAGGTACCAGTAGGGAAGAGGCAAAAGCAGAGTCGATAAGGCAGGCAGGGATCGGTATCACAAGGAGAAGTATTAACATGAGAAATCGCTGGGACGCTAACAACACGGAGAAAACTTAGACGAACTGGCAACGAGACAACAGGAACACACAGACTATATACACAAGGTGATGAGGGACAGGTGACAATAATGAAGACGGGGCAGACAATCAACAAGGGGGAGCACACACAAGGGCAGGGCGTGAGATATCTGAAACGAGAGGAGAGATGAGTAAACAAACAACACACAACACTGAGGAAAATAAGATAAATAAGGAAACATAACTTATTTTATGAGCCGGGACTTAACAACAGACACATGCATGCACACACACATACACACTGACACATACAATCAAAACATAGACATATGCACACACACACACACAATCACACACTGTCAACAAGCCGACACATGCACACACACACACACACAATCAACACTCAGACACATGCACGCACACACACTGACACACACAATCAAAACACACACACACACACATGTTTTGATTAATCGTCACATCTAAGGTTTTAATTGAGGGGGTGGGCAGGGAAGGTATGATTTAGGAATCGTCAGGGCAACGTGTCTGGTCTACGCTGGCTCTTTATCACCGTGGCAACTTCCCTCTTCTTCTCCTCCCTCCCAGCCCTTTCTGCGTATGACTTCCTGGGTTTCATAAATAAAAGCATGGGGTCTTTCTCCTCCTCTTCCTCCTGTGATTCTGTTCGATTCATCTTCCCTATCTGACACATGCGGCTCGCCTTTCCCCTCTTTTTTTCTCCACTTGCTTTTCATCAGTCTCTCCTCCTCCCCCTGGCTCTCTCCCTCTCCCTCTCCCCACACTATCTCTCCCTGTCTCCCTCCCTCTCTCCCTCTCCCCTCTCTCTTTCTCTCTTTCTCCCTCTCCCCACTCTATCTCTCCCTGTCTCCCTCCCTCTCTCCCTCTCCCCTCTCTCTTTCTCTCTTTCTCCCTCTCCCCACTCTATCTCTCCCTCTCCCTGTCTCTCTCTCCCTCTCCTATATCTATCTCTCCCTCTGCCTGTCTTTCTCTCTCTCTCTACCTCTCCCCACTCTCTCTCGCTCTCTCCCTGTCTCTCTCCCTCCCCACTCTATCTCTCCCTCTCTCCCTGTCTCTCTCTCCATATCTCCCTCTCCCCACTCTCTCTCCCTGTGTGTGTGTGAGTAATGGTCTTCCATCTCTCTGGTGTGTTGTGAGGCATCTGGGGTGAGAGTCGTTTGCGGAGCGTGAGGTATGGGACAGGAGTGTGAGTGTGTGTGTGGGTGAGTGTGAGTGTGAGTGTGAGTGTGAGTATGAATGTGAGGTATGGAGCAGGAGTATGAGTGTGAGTGTGAGTGGGAACCCTCTGAATGACTGTGATAGGATGGCGGCCTTCGTTTGATTTACACGTGTACCAGATTAATTTCCCAGCAGCTTCGGCCGCCGTGGAAACACTTCACATATCACACACTTTAGCATGACCGAGGTGATTATTATGGTCTGCTTCAGGGGGTGACGAATGCCAGCACTGCGTTGTATGAAAATGCATGTTCATAATATTACTCTCTAATTTCTCTGTGAGGGATGTCGTTAGAGTGAGGATGGATGGATGTATTAAGCCAGGTCTATAACTCTACATTACTATGCATCCATTTAACGTTCTTTATTCATGAGGTGAAATATAGTGTTTTAGCATTTTTAAACCCTGCGTAAGGGGTCATCTAATGTTTTTATTCATCGGGTGAAATATAGTGTTTTAGTGTTGTTTTAACCCTCGGTTTAATATATATGTTATATATATATATATATAAGAGAGAGAGAGAGAAAGACACATAGAAAGATGGTTGTATTTCCCTGCCTTTTATTCTGAAAGCTCATCCCCCTCTCGCCTCTCTCTATAAAAAAAGGAAAGCAAGTGAGGTCTTTCCAGTTGACCTGTTTGCTCCCCCCCCCCGTGCCCCCCTCCCCTATGGCTGAGATCAGACGTGTTTCTCACATTGATATTCAGACCTTGGTGTTTTCCCATGAAAGCAGGGCCAGCTTCGGAGGCCCTGTGCGTCGGTGCACCAGGCAACAGAAAGAGCCCTTTTCATTCGGACCGCCTCACACACAGCTAAAAGCATCACTGCATGGCCCGGATGCTCCCAAGGCTTTGATTCTCCATGGTGTTATTCAGAGCAATCATGATAAAATGTGCCTGTTTTGTTCAGATGACGGTGACTGGACAGAGACAAACATGAATGTCCTCGATCCACTTATTGTGGTCTGATGTACAGAAAAGTCCACGTGTGGCTCATACAACATAGACCAATCCTGACCATCGTCCTTCAAGCCTCTTCAAGAGGCCAACATACTTAAAGAGGACCGATTGTGCTTCTCCCGTTTTTGCCTTTCCTTTAGTGTGTTATAGAACTTATTGTGCATGTAAAGGTCTGCAAAAGACCGAAGACTGCCTGGAAGGCCTTGTTGGAATTCCAGCCATATTTCCTTTGCTTACAAGTTGATGCAATCTTGAACAATCCTTATTGCCCGCCTAGCTGACCAATGAGAGAACATCAGGAAGGGGGGCTTAAAGACGTATGAGCTCTAACAGAGTGTTTCTCTGTTGGGTGAATAGAGACGTACAGTATGAGAAAAATAATGTGTTTTTGGAGCATTGAAGCATGCAAATCTATTCTAGTAGACCCACAAAATGATTATGAACATTGAAAATGAGAATAATAGGTCTTCTTTAAACCTAGGTAACACTTCGTGCAAATACCCTCTTCATACACACCTACTACTGATATCCACAGTACACTTTATAGAGTCTTATAACGACTCCTGAGTGGTTATAGCTTCTGTGATATCCCCATAGTGCATTATAGGGTGCCCGAAGCCCATTTATATGTTTAAGTTCAGGTGCCTTTGCATTATGGAGGATGTGTGATGTCTGATGTATATGGTTAGGTAGGGGTACTACACACCATCCCAGAGCACAGAAAGCGCCACACACTCTCAGCCACTGAAGGAAAACACTGCTTCCTGTCTGTGTCTTTCATACTCTTGGATTTGACTTCAAGACCACGTCATGCGTCTAAGAGCAAACACACATTAAACAGTAACTCTCCACTTCAGGCTGCGGTCAGTTAACTGTTTGTAATACCAGACAAATGTACTCCTCTGTATGTGTGTGTGTGTGTGTGTGTGTGTGTGTGTGTGTGTGTGTATGTGTGTGTGCTGGCGGGAGAGCGTGTGGGGGTGTGTGTGTGTGTGTGTGTGTGTGTGTGTGTGTGTGTGCTGGCAGGAGAGCGTGTGTGTGTGTGTGTGTGTGTGTGTGTGTGCTGGCGCGTGAGCATGCTGGCATGTGACTGTGTGTGCATGTGTGTGTGTGTGTGTGTGTGTGTGCGCGCCTGTGTGTGTGTGTGAGGGGAGTGTGCATGTGTTTGTGTGTGTTTAGCTGTAACCACCAGCTTGGGGCGTTTCTTGCTCTTTTGTGTTTCTGTAGAATGAAGCTTGGGTTAGGATAAGATACAGATACTTAGATAGGATAGATAAACAGTTAAATGAATGGGAATTCATTATGCAAATATACATAATTCCCATTCACACACACATTTACACATAGTGTATTTAATTAATATATGCACTCATATATCAGCACATTATATATTGACTTCATCTATTCACTCATATGTAAGTACAAAATATATTTAATTCATATATATTTAATAATGTATTCAATTCATAAAACTCATATAATCAATATTTAATTCATATATATTTAATAATGTATTCAATTCATAAAACTCTCAATGACTGAATTCAAAATAGGACAGTATTCACCAAGTATCCACAGCATGTTCATCCTTGAAATAATCATTGAGGTTCCAGTGAAATGAGTCTAAAGATCCCTGCTGATTTGTCTCTGACATGACAGTAGCTCCGCTAATATATTTAATTCATATATGCACTCATATGTAAGTACCTAATATATTTAATTCATATATGGACTTATATATAAGTGCATCATATATTTAATTCATATATGCACTCATATGTAAGAACATCATATATTGCCTTCATATAGGCATTCGTGTTCTCTTTGAAACATGCGGTGCCCTGGGTTCATCCTCACATGGCAGTAGTGAAATACAAGAGGCCCAGCGCCAAGGACCATCATGACACCACACTCCATGTAAAGAAAACAGTCACACACGCACACACACACACACACGCACACACACACACACACACACACACACACACACACACACACACACACACACACACACACACACACACACACACCTACGCTCCACCTACAGAGAACAGCCTCACACACACACAACACACACACACACACACACACACACACACACACACACACACACACACACACACACACACACACACACACACACACACACACACACACCTATGCTCCACCTACAGAGAACAGTCAGACACACACACACACACACACACACACACACACACACACACACACACACACACACACAGAACGATCCACCTACAGAGAAAAGATACACACACACACACACACACACACACACACACACACACACACACACACACACACACACACACACACACACACACACACACACACTCTGACAGGATATAGAGCAGCCTATTGGAGTAAATAGGCTGGAGTATTGGAGTGGTTTGGAGGATGCTGAGAGTGTGTGTTGTGTGTGTGTGTGTGTGTGTGTGTGCGTGTGTGTGTGCGTGCGTGTGTGTGTCTCGTGTCTCCTTATTGAGAAATGTGTGGACCCACAACTGCACACACACTAAAGGCCAGGAGACGGGCAATGCACAATAAACAAATAAATAAATAAACAAACAAACCTCCTGCATCCACAGCCTGCGTCTGAAAAACATCTCTCCTATTTATATTATTTTACCACTAGTCTGCCCAACATTTTTGCAAAACATTAAATAATTCAGTCTGTTGGACTGGGTTCAGTTTGCAGGCCGCTGCTGCTTCTTGCCTTGCATGGGTGTAGTATTCAACTCAGTTAAACAGCCAAGATGTTGAAAATTATCTGAAAATGCTTTCAATTTCAACAAACATATGCCTTTTCCTAAACAGGCTACAGCACTCAATCGATTGCCTGTCAACATGGTGTACATAATACAAGTATGTATCAAATATGGCTTACTGTTAAACATGGGGACCCCAGGCAATAGACCCTTATGTGTATGTAAGGTTATATTAAAAGCTTGTAAACTAAAAGCTTCTAAAGAGTGCTGCTGAGGTTTTACATGATATAGAATATTTCCAGTGTATGAATGGAGTACGAACGAGAGGGTTTATGAAACATGTGCTATCCTAAATCCTATTTCCTGTGTAACACACCCAGGGCCTGATTTACGTACATTTGCCAGCGCAGCGTAATCAGCGCCTTCGCCAAACCGCATACAGCGCACGATGTGTTTCCTCATTTTACGTAGTATTTATCAAACAAGAACCTCGTCGGGTAATCAGCGCCTTACTCCGCCCTCTAGTGTAATTAGCGCGCCACTAAAAGACGGGAGAATGAGCCTGCGTTTTCCTGCCACAATGGATGATGAGTTAGAATTAGAATAATAAATTGAATTTGAGCTTTTGGTTCACGAGGTTACAGCAAACTTAAACACAGTACAAGGCAAATACACTGCCTTCGGAGAAAAATGCTATCGGGCAGACTATTACAAATAAAATCAATGCATTGTCATCTACGCGGCGGGAGGTGGACAATCACAATCCGAACCATTAACCATCTTAGAAGATGTCGTCCAACAAACACTGGTTTCTGAACAGGTGGAGGGTGTGGAGGGGGGTATCGATACCACGGAGCCCTCTGTTCATGATATGTATGGTCTGGTACCCCGTTGTGAACTTAAATGGACAAAATACAGCATTATTATATGCCTGTATTAAATGATATATCAAATATAAACGTTTAAACAAATAAAAATGCTGTTATATTTTCACCTGTATGTTTTTGTAAATACCACAGAATACATAATTAGGCGCACTTTACACATCTCCTCCCATCTTTTCGCGGTGAACCCCCACTTTCCCTTATACCCTCCCATGCATATGTATTAGACAGGAAGCGCAACATGCCTCTATCCGCTTCAGCAGCGGGGAATCTGCAATTTTACCCAAGTGCGCCGCGTTTGTAAATACGGTTCCATGTCTTTACCTGCATGTTGCAAATAAATTACGCCTCAAGTGTGATTTCAATTATGAATTCAAAATAGGACTAGTATTCACCAAGATCATGACAAGACCCACAGCATGTTCAGCCTTGAAATAATCATGGAGGTTCCAGTAAAATGAGCCTAAATTATATCCCCGTCTCCAGTCAGTCAGTGACTGAAATATCTGTCAGCTTCCAAAAGACCCCCGCTGACCTGTCTCTGACATGAAAGTCGCTCCGCTAATTCAGCTGTCTCTTAGAGAGTGTGTGTGTGTGTGTGTGTGCTAGTGTCTAACATAAAAACCCGGAAGAGTTTGTTTTACTGATAAAAATGTACTCATTCAAGCATATTACGACTAACCCTAACCCTAAACTGAACCCAGTAACTTGCTTGACTCCGGAGAAAAGAAAAGATGCGAGTCTCCCGGGTCTGCCTCTTTCCTACTCTAACTGACCTGAAACTAAATGTGATAACAACAAGCAACCACCAACGCAAGTCAAAACATTTGCAGAATCTGAATGTATACAGAGGGAATGACTAACACAGACTTAACACAACAAATTAGTAAAGTCAAGTTTAAATGGAAGGAAGCGACCACCATCGTTAAACACACACACACACACACACACACACACACACACACACACACACACACACACACACACACACACACACACACACACACACACACACACACACCAGGCACCACCAACAGAGAAAAGACAAACACACACACACACACCATGCTCCACAAGGAAGAGACAAAGGAACAACCACTACCATTACCCCCCAACATGGTAACAGTATATT
>NC_045166.1:13876182-13883682 GCF_900700415.2 Clupea harengus
TGCGCATTCTCTCGCGAGGTAAGGCGAAACCTTTTCTCATCAGGGTGCCTCACACCTGTTTGCCAATTTTTGGTGGGCCCCCCTGATGTTTTTAAGGGGAAATTCCTTACCGACGTCATATCAAAATGACCGCCCTTTCGAAGCCACGAGAGCCGAAAAATGTAAGCAGAGAAATAATTACATGTACAGTACAGGGTAGCCATTCGGAAACATGAAGTTACAAACAGTGGGAACACAGAACAAAATGAACTATACATGAAGATGAACTCAAACAAAAATGAAATTGCTCGGATTACACAATTGTACAGAAGATAACGGATTATGGGAGATACATTACAGTGTTACAACATCTTAAAGCATTTCCTTTCTGGTTACTGAGGTGTACATGGCATGTCATTACTTTATTGAAATGTGGGTTGACGGTTTGATACAGTTAAGTGTGTGTCTGTGAGCAAGTATCCGTGTGTGTGTGTTTGTGTGTGTGTGTGTTAATGTGTGTGTGTCTGTGACGCTTGAATTGTCCGTTGTTTCCCTCCTGTGGTCTTTGCTCCATATGGGGTAATTTAGCCTATGCGTCTCTTAGCATATCAGGAGGTTGCCGTTCCTTTCAGATGTGTTGCTCGTCTGTGAAGGTTGAAGTTGTTGGCTGTTCGCGATGTTTGTTCAAAAGGTCCTGCTGTTCCCTCTGTTGTCCCCCTTTCGACACCTTGGCGAGATGCTGTTCGCGATGTTTGTTCAAAAGGTCCTGCTGTTCCCTCTGTTGTCCCCCTTTCGACACCTTGGCGAGATGCTGCCTTCTATGAGTTGAAAGGTGTTGATGGAGTTGATGTTGATTGAATTAACGCTGTCTGGGTTTCCAATGGCCGCTCCACCCCCTTTTGATTCCGTGGCGAGCTCTATCGGTCCAACTGTGAGGGACGGTGGTAGGGTCCAGGTGACCGTCAGCTGATTCGATTCTGAAAGAGATCTTAACAAAAGAATTAATCTTATGCAAAAGGTTTAATCTGCGATAGATGAGCCCAACGGAGTCATCCGGTGTCATCCATTCCCTAAGGACAGGGAGCCAAATGTTTCTGTTTGCATAATCAACACATAACATCCTGTGAAATAAATGGAAAGTTATTAACAGTTTACCCTGAAAACAAGTCAGTGAAAAGTCATGTAAAATCATTCATACAGCCGGCCGGCACAAAGACACACACACACACACATTCATGTGCTTGCTCCGGTGACAGATGTTCATGCCTAGAGAAAAGGAAACAAGTTGTTTAAGTTACAGAATTATGTCATAAAGCCCCTTTTTGTATCCAGATTCCAGTGGCCCTTGATTTTTGTTCTTCATAATTAATTCAGCGTTCCTGGATCATTTGATGAAGTCAGACATTCATCCAGGCTAAGACCTGTTTGAGAAAGAACATTCTGCAGTTATCATTTCATTTAGGATATGTGTTTAGTAGTAGGATCAGCCTTTTGTAATCTTGCACCTGATTAACTTTGACAGAGAATGCAGTTATTGGGGAAGAATGTCTGAATATGATGCATCCAATGAGTCAAACTGGTCTTATTGATCAGTGATGTTAGATTTAGCCAAACTTCTGAGAAGATTTAAAATCTCAGAGGTTGTGTCAGAGTCCATGCCCCGCTGCTGAGAGGACACAGGTTTATCTGTGTTTCTCTGTCTATTTCTACAAGAGCTAGACCAATGGCCTGACTTCCCACATTTGTGACAAGGTGTATGTGGGGGTATATTCTGCCTTCTTTGCTGATAACTATTGTGAGAGGGTACGTCCTGTACTGCAGCTATGTGTTGTGTTTGTTCTTTACGTTTAGTCAGTGATTCTTTAGTTTGTTCACTCTGTCCTGTATCTTTACGGACAGAGCCTTACAAAGTGTTAGTTGTGGCAGTGTGTCAGAGAGTGTGATAATCTCTGCCTGATGGGCCATTGGGGCTTCAGCCGCCGTGGTGAAGTGGGGGCTGTTCCATACGGGACCTGAGGTGTGAGTTGAATGGTATGTGTAATGACTGTCTGTATAGATATGGACAGGAGCGACAAATGGTGAGGGAACGACTGGAGGTACATCAATATTCATTACAGCAACAATTTGGAGAGATATTTCCTCAACCTGTGAAATGGCTTTACCCACACTGACCATTAGTTCAGTTTTTAGCTTGGCATAATCTGCTTTACCTCTAGGATTTTTTACATCAGTAGGTAGGATTTTTCCCAGTAAACTTTTAACAATTTCCTGAAGTTTGTCAGCATTCTGTTTCATATTTTCACGCAGTCTAGGAAGGGCTGCTGGCTGGCCAGCTGATTCCACCAAGAAACCCTGTGAACGCTGTGTCCATCTGCTCATGAGATAGCGCGAATATCGCCGTCTTTTCTTTTCAGACTTAATGTCTAAAACCCATAGACTGGCTTTCCTGACTCCCCAAATTAGCTGAAAACCATCTTTTATCATCTCAATTTTAACTTTCTCATGTTTTATATCATTTCCCACACTGGCCATTGCAATCTGAACACTCAAAGGGACCATACGTCTTGAATCTTTGTTTTCCATCTCAAAAAGACTGAATCTGCACAATCTAATGTAAAATAATTTACAAATTAACTTAGAACAATTTCTAAATTAAAATATTAAAATGCTGTAGATCCCTTTTCAAACACCCGTTATTATGACCAGTGGTTAAATTGGCTTTTGTGAGGAGGGGGAGCCCTTGTGTGCGGTCAATGGTCATCTTTCAAAAGCATCTTTTCGCTCTCACATAAAGTATGAATTAATGCATTATTACACTAAAGGGGCTCTTTTTCCACTTCTAATGTGTAGGGGTTGAATAGTTTTTCAAACAAACAGGCTAAAAATCAATTAATTATCTTTTTAATATCATCAAACAACATTAAGAAACGTATTTATTATTAGCACATAACAAAGCTGCATGAAGAATATAAAATGTATGTTCATGAGTACATTAGTGCAGATATCATTAAAACGGACATTGGTATTCATACAGTATATCATCACTTGTTTCAGGATCATTGGAATCTATTACAGTTTTTTTTAAATTACTTTGCACCAACAACCTTAAGTTAGCCTATGTGAACTTAAATATTTTGTGTAATTCAGAGCTGAAACCACAACATACATGTCCTTATATCATATTATCCTAGTATTTTAGTTAAACTGTTTTTTTCAAAAATATATTTTTAAGTAAGTATTGGAAAACTAATAGTTCAGTTTGATTATTTCAGTTAGGCCTATATTGCAAAGATCATAGAAATGTAGGTAACACTAAAGACCCCTTTGTCAGTCAATGAACTATGAAATAGGCTAACTAATTGTGTAACTTAATTGGAGAATGTAAACAGAGGCAACCTTTTAATTTTTTTCAAAATTGGGATTATTGGCCTGATTATATGTGACAAGATCATTACGTGAAGATCCCCATCAACATGTAAACTGGATAATTTGATGATGCTATGCTGTCTTCAGAGTGTCAAGAGATCAGGTAGGCTACAAGATCTGACATTTGCTAGCGGCTAGCTAGCCAGTGGTTTGTATGGTCGCTTTTTAGTGCGGGCGTCATTGGCCATCATAGACGTTTGTTGTGCCCTTGTCCACCTATGTATATTAGCCCCTTGATGCGAGTTCAACTGCACTTTGTCGCAAAGTTGTGCCATGTTTTTTCTTTGGGTTAGGATAGCTTGGCTAGTTGGCTATTAGGTTCTGTTCTGAGTGAAGGCTAAACTGCTTGGCTGCGTCCTTTAAGTTAGGTTAGATCATTTGTTGTTTCAGGCTGAAATGTCAGTCTGAATACCAAAAACAGGTCATAGAACACTTACCTTCTTCACACATTCTAGCGGTGGCGCTTTGATGGATAGCTTATTAACAACAACAATGATCCTTTAGAAAACCGTCTTAACAATCACCAAAGATTGTAGGTGTCGATTTTTGACGTTCACTGACGTGCATTTCACGAGAGAATCAGTAGAATGCCTCTCATAATTCCATGTAGTATCATTGATTGGCTACAGTGTCTTTGCGTAGTCTTGTGAGTTATATAGTCTCATATTGCAATGCATTTTGTCAGGAGATGAAAAAATATTAAAAGTAGTATATGATTATTTTACACTGAGGGAGACGGAGCTGAGCTCCGGCGGGGTTTGTTGTGGACCTGAGGAGGCGGAGCTGAGCTCCGGAGCGCTCCGGCCCAATTTAACCTCTGATTATGACCACAACCTTTTTTATCCTCTTGGGAAATTTATCTGAGCGGTAAGTAAAACAATAGAGTATATCACAATCACAGCTCAGACTGCCTCGGACCAATACCCAAAAAACTTAGATGTGTCAACTTCTAAGACAAGCACCGTGTGTGTCAACTTCTAAGACATCACAATAAAAAATAAAAGTAAAATAACATAAGATTTCTGTTCTTAGACAGGACTCTACTTCCTATATTTCCCAAGATTTAGGTAAGTGTACTTACCAAAGCGTTTGTGTCAGCCGGGGTACAGGGGATCTTTACAGCAGAACTGAAATCTCAGCAAAATTCCAAGAATTAATATCTCGGTGGTGGACCTCCAATTGAAAGGAATTATTTCTATATCCCAAATGTATCGGAGACTCAGTCAGATTGTGATGAAAAACTAAGTCCAGGTTTATTCTTTCAGTGGCGCGCACCAGAGGAGGACAGAGAGATAGATTTCACAGAGTGTGTTCCACCTAAATCTCTTTCACTCCCTATCTTTTGGGAAAGCACAGAATTTAAGCTGTGTGCATGCCAGGGGGGGTGGATCCCTAAATGCTAATTATTATATGTCTCTAGTCAGGGGGGGAAGCTGTGAGGGCTTCTCACACCTCATGTAGGCCAGGAACAGAATACACATGAGAAGTTTTTACAACTCACGAAATCCAAAGAACACTAAAATGACCACTAGGTCAGATATATTGAATTATTGACTATGGAATATATTTATTAAACTAACTATCAAATGTCGGTCCCTTCAGCGTGTGTGTGTGTGTGTGTGTGTGTGTGTGTGTGTGTGTGTGTGTGTGTGTGTGTGTGTGTGTGTGTGTGTGTGTGTGTGTGTGTGTGTGAGAGAGAGAGAGAGGCTGTAAGGCTCAATCAATTTTATGTCTAGATCATGTTTTCGATTTATGGGAGGTTCATAGTGGATATTCAATGAAAGTGATTGATGATAACAAATATATCTGGCATTTTGCCTGTGGGCACCTCAACCTATAGAAGAGTTCCTACTGCACACGCAGAAATCACTTTGGACAATTTCAGCATATGATGCATATGATACTAATTAACACTCTCTTAAAAGAATAACATCTTTTATATTTCATCCCATGGCCAAGCACTGTCCAAATCAGTGAATGTGTAAGTCGATGATCAGTGAACACTTGTGCGTGTGGGTCCAATCAGAGATGGATGGGACTCATAGAGTGTGAGGTTTGGGAAGGAAGGATTGTCTATGTGTGATTGAATGAACTAAGGAAATGGGTCTAACAGGACACTGCCCTTTGGGGATGAAGGTCCCAAAAGCCTTGGTGTGTCAGTCGATGTAGTAATCAATATGTGATCAGTAATCGAGGTAATCAATATGTGATCAGTGGGGGAGCCTACTTCATTGCCAGTTGAAGAGCTGATTTAGTGATTTCCAGATAGATCCTGTGTGTGTGTGTGTGTGTGTGTGACCGGAGTGAGGCAAGATGTGTGTGTGTGTGTATTAGTCAATTATTTGTGAGAAAGTGAGTTTTTGTTTTCACACGGGTCACTTATGGAATCCATAATTTTTACCTCCAGATTAGGCCATGTACTGGTCTAGTTTGACCTCTGTCAGTAACTCCGATTGATTATGTAAAGATGCATAGCTATAGGCTGATGGAGAATAGACTCATATACTCTAGAAAGCTGCTGTGGGTTGTACTGCTCAGCTCTGAATCCATACGCCCGCCTGAGGTCCTTGTTAGTAGTCGATGCTGACCCGGACTAAGGTACCATAACCTTTATGTAAGTGTGTGTGTGTGTGAGTGTTAGGGTGGGTAGGTGTGTGTGTGTGGGGGTGGGGGGTGGGGTGGTGGTTAAACAAATAAATAAATGCCCCAGAGAAAATTGTCCTCTGCCTCTCAAAGTCAATTTCACATCCAAGCCTGAAGGGCAATGGCCATCTGATGCTGCAGGGTGGTTTGTGAATATCCCACTCGCTTTCAGGACCATGGATAGCTCCTGTGCTTCTGCCTAAAAGGACAGTATTTCTTATCTGTTGCTTGGTGCTGCAGGTCAAGCAGTGGCTATGGCAACAGCAGGTGTAGTAATCAGTAAAACACCACCTCCTTTCTGTGTTATTTCTGCTGCAAGTTATATCAGAACCAGACCAAGAAAAATACTTCTCCTCAGTAAAACAGGGTATGCCGAGTGTTCTGCAACAGTGAATCCAGTATTGACAGCAGGATCGCATCAGTCAGGTTTAGCACACACACACACACACACACACACACACACACACACACACACACACCACACACACACACACACACACACACACACACACACACACACACACACACACACACACACACACACACACACACACACACACACACACACACACACACACACACACACACACACACACACACACGCAGCAGTATGGCCTTGTGGATGCTAACAGTAAGATGGGCAGATGTGCTCTGGTACTGAAGGCTTACTGTTGTGCAAGCAGGAACAGCCCCAGGGCCTTAGCCAACCATACTTACTTTACATACATACATACATACTGAAATATAGTCAGGTCAGTACATGTGTGTAGGCCTATTGGCACATATATGTTCATTTATATCTGTATGTGTATGTATGTATTAGGGATGTGCATCTCCATCACTGAAGACGATGCGATACATATCTCGATACACTGCCAACGATCCGATACATTAAAGATACATAAAAGCAGCTACTAATGCGATACGATACGATTCACCCCTATTGCGATGCAGTGTGATTCGACACGATGCGATTCAACGAGATGCGATGCAAAAGAATATAATTCTATGCAATTTAATATGGTACATAATGATTCATTTATTTGTCAGACAACAAATCATTAACAATGTCTCTGACAAAAGATAACATGTATGTGTATATGTGTTTTTTTTAACTATAGCCTACCTGGCAGTCACAACACAGTTTGCTTCATCCTAAACATGTTGATCAACTGCCTCATACACTAAATTTAACTAATTTGTCCTATTTTAAGGGTTTTCTTTAGGAATATGAGTTGATCCACATGATCAGGATGAAGCAAACTGCGATGTGCTGTAACTATGTCACCAGCTGTGCTGAACACTCTTTCAGAGGTTACTAGCTGGTTAGCGTAAGCTAACGGTTTCGCTAGCTGGTTAGCTTGTGTAGCTTGGAAGCCCTCGTTTTCTACAACACTGTAAGGCTGGATATCTTTACAAATAAAGAAGGCAATGGCTTCGGTTTTTGCCTTT